>NW_007026373.1:1000236-1018270 GCF_000164805.1 Carlito syrichta | reverse complement strand
GAGATGAGGTCTCACTGCCCAGGTGGGTCTCGAATCCACGGGCTCAGGCAATCCACTCACCTCAGCCTCCCAAAGGCACGGGATTATAGACTGAGCCACAGAGCTCAGCTCCTAACCATTCTTAATAGTAACAATAAAAGTAAATAATACCAAGCAATCCTTTTGAGCACTTGCAAGATGCCAGGACCTGTGCCAAATGCTTTACACACATCCCACAATCAGAGACGTCAGGTCCACGAGCTACACAATCATGGTGTTCTGTGCTCACCCTGACTATACTCTGCTGAAATCACTCCTGTATGTCGCTCTAAACCTACTTCTCCTATAATGTGTGAATAACCAGCTGATAAATATAAGAAAATAGGAGCAACCTCTTTAGAGATTTTTTAAACACACACTGAAACAACAAGATACCTGTTCTTGGTCTTTTGATTGGTGGTTTCTATGTTAACTGTCAGTGTGTAGGGAGTAAGTACCAGTGTACCCAGCTGGTGGGATTCTCTACCAGGACAATTATTTTGAAAAGAAACCTGACAAAGTCTACCAGAGTCTTCAAACTACTTATATCCTTTTGCAAATTAAAAGTTGTTGGGGGAGGGTGTATGAAAACAAATTGCGTGCCTATAATATATCTGTCTGTGTCTTTTGACCTAGTAAATACACATATCTGGGAATTCAGTCTAAAAGGAAAAATCCCTTAAACACAAAGTAGAATTTGTGTCCACAGACATTCAATTTCTAATATGAAATAGCAAATTACTAGAAACAATCTACATGTTCAACAATAGAGAGGCAGTTAAATTCCAGCACATTCATAAGATAGAATAAGATGCTATGACTAATGGTAATTAGAAAAAACAGGATACAAAATTGTACTACAGGCCAGGTACGGTGGCTCACACCTATAATCCCAGCACTTTCGGAGGTCAAGGTGAGAGGAATGCCTGAGCCCATGAGTTCAAGACCAGCCTGTGCAACTTGGTGAGACCTTATCTCTACAATAAATCAAAAAATTAGCCAGGTGTGGTGGGGCGTGCCTGTAGTTTCAGCTACTTGGAAGGCTGAGGTGGAAGGATCACCTGAGCCCAGCAGGTTGAGGCTGCGGTAGCTGTGAGCGTGCCACTGCACTCCAGCCTGGATGACAGAGTGAGACTCCAACTCAAAAAAAAAGAGAGAAAGAATATACTACAGTAGAGGTGTGTGCATCCACATGTTCATACACACAAACAAAGAAGGAGCAACTCCAAAATGTTATTTAACTGTACCTGTTTTAAAGTGACAGGATTAGGTATAATTTCTCTGTTTTCTAAATGTTAGGGTAATGCTATGAGTTAATTAAATATTAGAGAAAAAAAACCCACAAAATATATTTGATGGGTTTTTTCTCCTCTTCTGATTTATGGGCTCCTAGAGAGCAGAAGTTGTGCTCAGCCACCACTCTGCTAGAAAATGCTGGGGACAATATAAGCATTTCTGGATGGTTTGTGCCTTATTTCTAATCAAAGAAAAAGCACACACATTCCCAGAGAACAGCAGGCTCCAATCTTTGTTATCCCACCCTCAACCCTAACTCCCTCTACTCCCTCAGCTCAAGATTATAGTGGGAACACCATCTTCCCCATCCCATTCCAGGGGAAGATGGGGAATTGTGCTACAAAGGACAAAGCTATTCATGGAGAACGTCAAATCGAAGTGCAATATGACAAATGACTCAAATCTGAATCAGTTGGTATTAACATCTTAGAGTGGGAAGAGGGAAAAGCCTCTGTTCAATGGGACATTTAACAGATTTTTTTAAAGGGCAAATGAACAAACAAAACCCATCATTTATATCGTGAAGAATGGGCTGCTTATTAAAAATGCTGCCTTGGAGGAAGCAAACCAGGAGATCAGTTGCTCTCTAAATGGATCACCGCTACTCTTGGTTTTTAACATTAACTAGAGACTAGGAGGCTAAAGATCAATAATATTCTCTTTCTCAAAGACAGCAGATGGCCAGAGCATAGCATAAATACCTTTGAGCATTTCCCACTTTGAAGGTAGGAGGAGACAACTTAAAGCTGACAAATTTTTCCCAAGAAACAATGTGACAATGAATGAAGATCTCCATTGACCTAGTGCTTCTGGCTGAGTTCAAGAAAACCCCAACCAGGAAGATGCCAGTTTTGTACTCAAGGGACCCAAGTACAAAAGGTCTTACTCCCATGCTTTATGGTGACAGCAGCTCTGGTCTTCTGAAGAAATACTAATACACGTGTGAAGTAAGGTCTTCCTATGGGAAAGAAAGGCCGAGGCAGGGGCCCATAGGAGGAAACAAAATGCTCTTTCTCATCATCACAACTTCAGGGTCCTCCCATTGTGCAGCACAGCTCCCAAACAGACCGTGGAAGACAACAGATCACAAAGATCAGCACTAAGACCCAGAAGTTAACAAGGTGAATAGGGCTTTCTTCCTTTTATCCCAAGTGGGGTGCACGTGCATATGTTTGTGTTTCAATGCTAATAGATCCATTAAGGCTGCACTGACCCTACGCAAATTATCTGGGTGGTTTGGCAACTCTCCCGATCCCTCTGAGATCACATCACTCATCCAGATGTGCCATCTGCAGCATGTTTCTAGGACTAGAAACAGTCAAGAGCATCACAATATATTGAATGTGTCCATGGTGACATGACCCAAACTTGACAAAGCCTACAGACAGACCTGCTAGTGGGAACCTCAAAACCCAGTCCACAGCAAAGGAAATTTTAATGAGAGACCTCCCCAGGACAGATGAGAAATCTTTTGGGTTGTTATATTTTTTCAGTTAGCTTGTTTCTTCTTACCTCTGTTTGTTCTGTAGACGCAAGTCTGTCATTTCCCTGGAAACCCATGCAGGAGAGATCAAAAATGGTTTTCTTCAGATGCTGGTTGTCTGTGTACAGTTCCTTCACTAGCTGTATAAGGTCATTGACCTAGGAGATAAGAGCAGGGAGAATACTGACTACCCAGCAGCAGACTTCCACTTTCCAGGGCTACACTCCTAGGCAGAGATCTTCCTATTGAGGAGATTCTTCAGCACTGTTATGAAGAATCAGGCTGCCTGATCAGGACATCCTGAGTACAGTGACAGAAGCACTGGCTTTAACATTGGGCAGGCCAGTATTCTAATCTCAGAGCCATCACTTCGAGGCAAAGATCCTGGACAAACTGTCTAAATCTAAGCCTCAGTTTTCTCATCTGTAGAATGGGTTACTGTGAGAGCTGAACATGATCATAGTACAGTGAACCAAAGTTCTTGGTACAGTCTAAGTGCTCTGTTAATGACAGCTAGTACTACTTCTGTCCTGTACTTGAGACCCTCTGGAGGAAAAGTTGCCCAATGCCAACATTTCTGAAACTGTCAGAGCCTTATTTTTACACCATCAACCTCCTTCTTTTTATACTTATCTAGCAATTCCATTAATAATAACAGTTGTCAATTATAAGTAATTTACAGCCACTAAAATACTCCTACAAGCTTTAGTCGATCATTCCTTGCAAATATCCTGAGGAAGTGGAGAAGCTAGTGTGTCTGTCCCCATTTTACAATGAGGAACCTGAGATACAAAGAAGTTAATTGCCCAAGGTGCCATAGCTGGGGGTGGATGGAGAACTAAAGGAGACATAACAATGGACAAATCACAGGGAAAGAGCAGCTGCCTCTACAGAGGCAGAACCAGGTCAGGGTCTCACAAGGCCAGATACTCAAGCAACTGAGCAGACACCACCTTTGTTTCCAGCAAGCTGTGAATTCCAGTGGTCAGTAATTTTCCAAAGACTTCCTGATGGGTACAATCATTAGCTCCTCAAATAAGGTGGAAAATCCCACTCTGACAATACATAACAGATGTTCAATACATCTACTATGAGTAAAAACTGGATCCAATCCTCAAGGAGGTTATAGTAGGAGGAACAAGACATTCTGAGTCTACAAATATATATTAAGTGCTGACCAAGTAAACTACCTCCTGCCCTTACCACAGCCACAAGAGGTGCTAGCAGCAGCTATAGTCATTCCAATTTTCCTCATCTTTAAACACTAATACTGCCTCAATGTTCCTTGTGCTACTCCTCCCAAAATACCCAAATTTTTATAGTCTTCCTTGCTGTTTATTAGTTCTGTGCCTTACACAGGCTGTTTTCTCTCTGCTGAGAAAAATCCTCCACCTGGACAAACTACAAATTCAGTCTTCAAAATCCACTTCAAGCCTCATTTCTGTTGAGAAGTCTCCCCTGATTAACTGGCACCTCCCCCCTCACCAGGCAACTAATCACTCCTTCTCTGCTATCTCTATACCTTGTACAGCTTCCAGACAGCAACCTTTGCATGCCATGCTGCAATTACTTGTTTACATGCCTGTCTCCTCTATCACTATGTAAATTATTCTAAGACAGAAACTGAATCTGTCACACATGTATGATAACTTTATAATAAATCATACAGTCTCCTCTGTGCTCATACTTCCCACTCTTTTTTTCTTTTTCTTTTTTTTTAGTTGGAGTCTCACTCTGACGCCCAGACTGGAGTGCAGTGGCATGCTCCCAGCCACCGCAGCCTCGACCTGCTGGGCTCCTCCAGCGATCCTTCCACCTCAGCCTTCCAAGTAGCTGAACTACAGGCGCGCGCTACCACACCCGGCTAATTTTTTGATTTATTGTAGAGATGAGGTCTCGCCAAGTTGCCCAAGCGGGTCTTGAACCCACGGGCTCAGGCAATCCACTCACCTCTGCCTCCCAAAGCGCAGGATTACAGGCTGAGCCACTGAGCCCAGCTATACTTCCCATTCTTCACCATGGTTCCTAGAACCTTGAAATACTAAACCACTCTAACCATGCTATTGATCAGATTGAAAAATCATTCCAGTTTTTTAAAAAATTTACTGACAAAACTTGGAATTTTACTCATTTAAAAAGCATCTATTACCTCCTACTATGTGTGCCAGGTACTGGGAAATCAGCATTAGGTAAGACACAATCGCTAAGTGTAAGATGTTCACACCTAGCACGGGGTACAGACAAATAACCAGATAATTATAGGTATGACAGGGACAACAATTTGGATTAGGTAGGAGAAAAAAGGTGAATGACCTGAGGGCAAGGTGTCTAACCCTAGTCAAGGGGCCAGAGAGCTGGGTTCTCAGACCAGAGGAACATCTCAGACACAGGGGAATATATTCCAAGTAATACAGGACACAGGAGGGGCACAGACAGCAAGACAGAGAGGAGAGGGGAGGAAAGAGAGGAGAGGCACTTTCAGAATCTTACACTTCTGATCAGAAACCCAAGAGACAACAAACAACCTAGAAAAAAGGCACCAAAAGTTAATAGGTCAATACCTTTTTCTTAAGCTCTTCTTGAGAAAAATGTTCCACTTGAAACCGATTGTGCTCTTCAAGGCAAATACTTAGATAAGATGTTTGATCACTATAAAATGAAAATGGTTCTTCTGCCCAAAAAAAAGAGAGGGAAAAATATCAGAAACAGAATCTTCCAAGACTGATCCCAGAGCAATCATCTAAAGCAATCTGAACTGGGGAGGTGGGGGTAGAAGGGAGCATAAGTACACAGAGGGGTTTAAAGCACAACCTCTAGAGCAAAGGTTATTTTCTCTTTCTCTACAAGCTGATATTCCAATGTATGGCTTCACCTTGGGCTGTAGGTTTTCACTGTGTCCAATTCTGAATTATAATTGCATATCAAGTGCTGTGCCTGGAGACCATCCTGAATGGCACAAGCAAATGGTGATTTCAGTTTAAATGAGGAAGTGATACTGTTTAGGCGGGAATAAGAAAAATTAGATGTGACCCTCAAGGGGAGAACTCAAGGGAAATAAAAGTGCCTGATCTATTTTTTTATTGACCCCAGACCCCTCACGGAAAGCAAGCTTTCTAGTAGCAGAAACTGCCAACTAGAGCTACAATAAAAGAATCCTGGCTCACCTACGTAAGGGTCTGCTTCCTTTGCAGCAACGGTCACATTCTAATAGGGAGTGAAGAAATGGGGGGGATGTTTATTGAGCGAGGCATAGCCACAAACAGTATCTCATTTAACCCATGTGGGTAAGAGCTGACACATCTAAAAATATAGTGCAAAATACTAGAAATAGCTAGACTTGAGATTCTGGCTCAAATCTGGGTAAATCAGACTCCTGAGCCTCAATTTCCTTCTGTAAAATAAAGTTAATACCTACTCTACCTAATGAGATGACTGTAAGGATCAGAGATGAAAAGGCAAGTGTCTAGCACCCAGTGTACATACTGGGTGTTCAAGATATGTCAAACCTACCACTGTTTTGGTTTTTTTCTGTTTCAGTCAGAGTCTCACTCTGTCATTCAGGCTAGAGTGCAGTGGCATGATCAAGACAATCACAGCTCACAGCAGCCTGTACTTCCTGGGCTCAGTTGATCCCTCCACCTCAGTCTAAGTAGCTGGTACTTCAGGTATGTGCCACCACATTTGGCTAATTTTCTTTGATTATTTTGTAAAGACAAGGTTTTGCTATGTTGCCTAGACTGGTCTGAACTCCTGGCCTCAAGCAATCTGTCTGTCTCAGTCTCCAAAAGTGCTGGGATTACATATGTAATCCACCATGCCTGGCCCCTACCAGTGTTATTACCTACCTTTACTGTGTCTGCCAGGTACCAGGCTAGAGATACACAGAGAATAAGACCCCAGCCCCAACCTTAAAGGGCTCAGGTTCTAGCAAGGGAAGGGGCCAGATATTACTGTGATGAGTACAGCAATACAAGTCTCACAGGACCCTTATGTTGTAGACATCCCTCCACCCCACCCCCACCCCTGCCTTAATGAATCTACAATGCTAAAAACAATGTATCAACCTGAAACAGCAGTCTCACCCACATGTCTGTGCAGTTCTGGGCTCTCTGCAGTGGTTGCTGTGATAGGCAGTACCCAGATGTTTGGAACAATGAAGGTTGTTTACCAAAAAAGGGGACTACAAGTCCCCAAGTTTATCTGAAGCTAGGAATATCAAATGGTATAGAAAAGAGCAGAGGTAGCAAGGAAGCAATCCTGCAAGAGACCCTCTGCAGAATTTAATACAGTTTACTGAACTCTTCTACAATGAAGGCCAAAACTAGATGTATACAGACTGAGAAAGCCAACATCAACATGGTCACCACGTAAAGGATCCCCAGACAAATCCTGTGGGTGCTTCATCTCTTACTGAAGTTTTAGGACTCTCTTAAAGTTAAGCCCATGCCGTCCAAGAGAAAAAACCAAACGGAAAAAAAAGAACCAAAGAGAAGAGAGTGTGTACCTTCCCGCCTCCGAATCTCGCTGATCTGCTCCTCCAGGGTCTTCTGCAAATTCCGATATGAGAGCACATCACATTCTAGTTGCTTCCGCAGGGCAGAAATATTGTTTAACTCAGCCTGCAGGTTGTTGATACTTGGTAAAACAAAACACCAGAAATTTTAAAACAGATCTATTTGTGCTTTCAGATGCAAAGCCCAGCAAGCCTTCTTGTGATTGTCATGTCATTTGTGTTTCTTTCTGGTTATAAAATACATGTTTATTATAGAAAATTTTAAATATAAAAGTATATAGAGGATAAAAATTACCATGCTTCTACTACTAATTAACACATGGCAGACTGTATTTCCTCTCAATCTTTTTCTCTGTATTTTGATAAGGTTGAAATAATAATAAATGTACAATACTGGACATATAATAATAATAATAATAGTGGACTAGAATGCACAATCCTCACTTGATTATCTCCCTACATGTTTGGAAATTATTTGCAAGCATCATTTTTAATAACTATATAATATCAAATCAAGGAAATGACCTACCATTTACTTAACCTCATACCCTCTTAGTGGATACTTGGGTCATTGCAACATTTTGCTACAAACATCACTAGGTAAAAATGATTTAATTCTCCAGAATGTTTCTCTGTTTGGAATAATGCCTTGAGAGGGCATGAGTATAGAAGGGGAGGCTCTCTAGACTTCAGAGGAGAGATAGAGGGCTTCTGCTGTGTTCCTCCTCAAAGAGGTTGCATCAAGACTAAGGGCAAGGGACAGGAGGAAAGAGAAAAAAATAGAAGAGTGAATCAACACTAAGAAGAAGAAAAGGACCAATTTAGAGACCAACAGAACTCCACTGTGGTGAGCTAGCCACTCAAAAATACATAGTATAAATGGATTTTTATTTTGGGAATGGAGGTGTCAAGTTTCTTTTCTGGGTCACCGTGATACAATGCTGAGCCGTACAGAGAGCTTGCATGGAACCAAAGCCCAGAACCCAGAGGAGACCATGAAAGTGCACACCTCCCAGAATCTGCATTAATCATGGAGAGCCCTCACCAACAGAACTTTCTTTGATGATGGAAATGTTCTATATTTGTACTGTCTACTACAGTAGCCACTAGCTAACCATGCCTATTGAGCATTTGAAATGTGGCTCATGTAGAAAGGAAGTGAATATTTAATTTTATTAAGTTTAAAGCAAGTTTGAATGTAAATAGCTTCATGGTTAGTGACTACTCTATTGTACAGTACAGATCCATAAGAAAGGCTTTGGACTTCTACTGACGTGCAACTGGCAGAGACCTGAACTACTTAAGCCCAGCTCTCAGAGAAACATGAAGACCCCAGTTGACATCCAAATAGTATAAGTAATGTTTCACTGTACATCTCTGTGCTTAAAGTCTTGCTTGACATTGCGGTTATTTTCTTAAGAAAGATTCCCAGCAGTGCAATAACCAGGTCAAAGTACATGAGCATATTTAAGACTACTGAAATACATTAACAAATCAGAAAGCCTCCTTTTCTAACCACTGAGTAATATATCACTCTCTGTCCAGCATCTGACCTGTGGTTCCCTAAGAAAGTCCATCAACACCTTGAAATTATCTGCAAAACTATATGAATATGTGAATTTTTCTAGGGGAAGGCCTATAAACTTTCATCAGATTTTTCAAAAGCAATCTATAGCCCCCAAATGGTTAGGAGCTATTGCTTATGTGCCAGACTCAAGCCCCACTTCTCTTTCAGAGATGTCTTCCAGCTCCATCCATCGAACTGCACACATAAATCAACATACATTGGAAAGAAAATAAACTATCATGTCTAATCTTCTATGCTTGCTGCTTTGAGGATGGTTCATTGTGAAACAGTCTTCGTGTAAGAGAAGGGACTCTACTAGCAACTTGTACCTAGTTCCATTTCAAGACAATCATAATGATCAATTTGTAAGGCTGATGGAAAAGCTTACAGAGGTGTCACAGCACAGCACTCGCTTGGATGCGGTCGTGCTGCAGAGACATTTAACCAGGAAAAAAAAAAAGGAGATCGTTTTAGTAAAGCTCCAGCGATTATGGCTGGGAACGCTAACTGCTTTACTCCCTCTTCCATCTTCTGACAGGGTGAAAAGTACACAGCTGCTGCTCCTGTGTCTGTCATTCATGTTTACCCAACTCCAGAATCTTTTCAAGGTATGAAGAGTTGGTAGAACAAAAGGTGCCTCACTCAGAAAGAAACAAAAACCCTGAACCTTCTTCTTTCTGAAATTGGGGCGGGGGTTGGCAGGCAGGCTGAGGCAGGAATGAGGAGTCAAAGAGAAACAAGTTCAAAATAGGATACCACCACTAATTAGCTCCATGACAATGGGCAAGTCAGTTAAACTTCCTAAATCCTGATTTCCTCACCTGTAAAATGGGGATAACAAAACCTTTACCTTGAGATTGTTTTAAAGTTTAAATGAGATGTTACATGGGAAAGACCTTAGCATAGAGCCTAACACAGATGCTCAACAAACATTGTTTCCTTCTTTCCATAGAGCCTAACAGTTCCCATGCAAAAGATACTATTTATGAGACATCATTTCTGATTTTCATAAGTTACAGCAAAAGGACACTTGGCATTATCTACAGACATTCTAGGTCATTATAGCTGGCATGGGAGGGGGTAGATATGCTACTGGCATCTAGGTAGAGGCCAAAGATTGCTAAATATCCTAAAATGGATAGGGCATGCCCTCATGACAAAATCCCAATACACTTAGGTGGGAAAACCCTGAATTACAGGGAAGTGCAAATTGTGCTAGTCCTCATATGGGGAGTGTATCAGCTAGAACCTAGGCTCAGGAGCCAAGTAGATAGATCTGAGCTCTGAGAGCCTTAACTGGAGTACCTAGGGTAACATGCATGCCCACTCCTGTTACACGAGGATAAAGTTACTGACTTCTAAGTGCTGTTTCAAAGAATAAAGGCCAAAAGTGAAAGGATCAGGCACATATTACCCACAAGGCATTTCCTTCCTCGCTGCTCTCCCTTTCCAGTTTGAAGCCCAGTATATCATATATCTCCAGGGTCATCCACCTTTCCTGCCGTTTCCAGAGAGTGAGCAGGGCTGGAGTTACAGAGGGGAGCTTCACCCACCTTGACCCACAACTCCACCCTCTGGATATGCCAAGGTCTGAGGATTCGAAAACCCCTATAAACTAAGTTTATTAATGAAGGAATATTGAGATGTACCTAAGTGTTCCATGGTATTGTTATTCTTTTAAAAAAAATTTTTGTCTTTTATTTTTTCTGTCTCTGCTGCTTGAGTCAAAGCATGTTGTTTTATTCTTAAGAAGTGCTATCATTTACTGAGAGCTTACTCTGGCGTTGTCAGGACTTTACATAGAATCATCTCTTATTTCAAAACAACCCTGTGAGGTAGATAGACAAGTAGGTAGGTAGGCAGGTAAGTAAACTGATAGGTAGGCTAAGTGATCTCAATTTTACAAACACACAGAAGCTCAGGGTGAGAAATGACTTATCTAAGAGCTCACAGTCACTGAGTGACAGAGCTGAGACTGGGACCCAGATCTGCCTCCCCCTAAATGTATTGCAAGTCTGAAGATGAACAGGAAATCTTTTAAGAATCCTTATTAGTCATAGTCCTGACCTGCCTCAGTCCCGCCCATATCTTTATTCAATAAGAAAGAGCCTGTGAAACTTGGAGCCATTCATGATGCTAAGGGGGCTTGAAAGTACCTATATACACCCATAGGACCTCTCAGTCCCCAGAATTTAACCTTGCTCCCACCTAAAGAAGCTGCACAACAGAAATAAAATTTGTCCATTATCTCTTTGAGTTTCTCCCCATGACTCAACCCATACACAAAGTGAAAACGACCAACAACTGAGGCTTCTTAAAAATGCTCACTTTTAAAGGTGATGCCTGCTCCCAGAATTTCAGCAGCATGTTTTCATCTTCTCTAAACTCATTTCTGACTTAAAATTCTGGAATGCATCTTATAATTTAGAAGATCAGCTGGGGGAGGTAGGGGGAGGCAATCCTGCACAGATCACAGGTCCTGGGGAACAAAGGAACTAAGATGGAACCCCGCCCTGAGGGAGCTCCTGGTGCAGGTGAGAAGAAGGCACAGACACAGGTGACTACATAAATGAACCCCCAACACAGGGCAGAAATGCAGAGGCAACTGTTCTGGGGATCAGTTGGGCTTCCTGACAAAGCTAACACTCAAGTTAAATTCTAAAGGACCAGTGGAGACAAAGTAGGGAAAAGGTAGAAACAGAGGGGTAGGAAACACAGGTGAGGGCAGAAGCAAGAACTACACAGCCCAGGGAACAATGAAAGGCTCACTAAGGCCAGAGCAAAGCGCAGGCGAGAGAGAGAAGGGAGGGGTAATGTTTTTAACTTTTTATTACGGAAAACTTCAGACATGTACAGAAGAAGACAAACTAGCGTGATGAACCCCTCCCAATCTACTCATACCCCACACCCAATCATCAGGGAGCCAGGGCCAATCTCATTCTTTCGATATCCCCCACTCACTTCCTCTGCCTCTGTCCTGTATTGAAATGAATCCCAGACATATCCTTCCAATTGTAACCATCCCAGTGTGCAGAAAGGTGATTTCTTATGTGAGAATTTCCTGAGGTCAATCCTGCATTTACCAATGTGCAAACAAGGCCAGGGCAGGCCATTCACCTGTGGACAGAGAGCTAGAAAGTGGGAGAGCTGGAGCTAGAACTCAACCACTGGCCTAGAATTGGCTCCTGCCCAATGCTCGCTGGTATTAAATCCTTTCAGCAATTCCGCAGAGACACAAGTTACTCCAAGACACGGAGGTTTGTTTGGGTCCCTGGATTCTGTCACTCAACACCTGTATGACTTTGGACAAGTTGCTTGGCTTTCATGGCCTTATGAAAACAGGGATAACATTATTACTTCCTTCACAGAACTGTGAGGATCATGAAATACTGCACATGGAAGCACTTTCTAAATGTATAATAAAGTATTTAAAAATCCGATCAATTATTATATTTTTATCCTAATTTTGTTGCCAAATATCAGATAATTCTTGATAGGAAACAGAAATATGTGACATTAAATAGGGCAATCATCAGCTGAGTATTTTATAAGCTTCCTAAGCAAACTGGAAGAGCTTTGATGCCTCAGAGATCACCAGCATTCATTCAAGGTGCGTGTGTGTGTGTGTGTGTGTGTGTGTGTGTGTGTGTGTGAGTGTGTTCACACTCACATGTGTAATGTCCTTACCTGCCTGATTCCTGAAGAGTTTTTACCAGATGGGTATAGATGTCCTGCTCTTTCTTTAAGACCTGAATCAGCGCTTCATACTCTGATTGTTGCTTTTCCTGGAAATGACAAGGGGCATCTGACATTAAGGGAAGAATTTTTTGAAGTACATCCTTAGATTATGCAAACATATGTAGCTCATTCTGGTTCCAAAGGATGGTGAGGCCCTGTGCCATGCTCTGGCTCAGGCCGCAGTCAGAGAGCACCACCTTCAGGAGGAGTGGGGAATGGCTGCCCGTCACCCACCTCAGATCAAAGCTGAGAGCTGAGTTTCCCATACTGAACAGTTGCTAGGAAAGACTCATCACAGTTATCCGATTTGCCCATTGTGAAACTGTCCCCCCTCAGAGCTGCAGGTCATCGTTTTCACAACACTACAAAGAAAGTTATTCCACACTTGCTGTTGCTCCAAAGAAGACAAATTTACCAATCAAAACCTGACAAGTACTGGGGACAAGGGATTAGGACAGTAAAGAAGAGGTTAAGTGAGGCATTCTTGGGAGGCATCCAGAACACTGTGATGATGAAGAGACCCAAACTGGATCTCTGACACTTACTAGCAGGGTGATCTTGGGCAAGTAACTGAACAGACTTCTCTGAAGTTCAGTCTCTTCATTTATGAAATGGGGATGTATTTTTATGAATTACTATTCACAAATGTGACTGATAGAGTGTCATCCAATGTACACAAGTCAGTTTATAAAAGTTCGAATCTGACTGACTCTGCCACTTAACAGTTCTAGGACTTTGGGAAGTGACTTACTAGGAGACTTGGGAGTCAGTCCCACCTGTAAAGATGGTGGACAACAGCCACCACCCTATGGAGTTATGGAACAGATAAAAGATAAATTGGGTACTGTAAGGAAGCAGGGATACATGAGAAATGGATGATTTCAGCATTGGGACAAGGAAAATCAAGGACAACTGAAGATGTGTCTGTAACATTTTGTTATGCCAGAAAATAAGGAAATACTTAAAGATTAGACCAGTGATTGCCAGGGGCTGCTGGGGATATGGAAGATGTTGGTCAAAGAGAACAGCATTTCAGTTATGCATAGAGACTATAGTCAACAATGTTGCATTATATACTTGAAATTTGCCAAGAGAGTAGATCTTAAGTTTTTTCATCACAAAAAAATGGTAACAATATGAGGTACCATATAAATTAGCTTGATTATGATGATCATTTCACAATATACATGTGCGTCAAAACATCAAGTTGCATACCTTAAATATATGAAGTTTTAATTTGTCAATTATAGCTCAATAAAGCTGGAAAAAATGAATTTTTTTAAAGGTCAATGCTTAAGTAATGAGTATTGTCAAAAGGAAACAGAAGCCAGTTTGAAAAGGCTCCCACAAGCCAAATCTGTGACAATTTGGGCATCAAAATAAATAATGATAGCAATGGGTTGTAACTCACTGATAGTAATAGACTATAAGCCACCAAATAAAATATGAATTCATGAATCAACACTAATATGAATAAATAAATGAATTAATAAATAGGAAGGAAAACAGGCTTTTCTTAATAATAAAATGACAACTAATAAATGCAGAAGGAAAGATGGGATTAGAAACATCACCCTCTTCCAACCATCATAATAATTAATTTGACTAAGAAATATAAAAAGATATGAAAATACAGTGGGTAAAAGTTTGAAAATCAGGATATTTAAGAACTCAAAGCACCTCCCATAAAATACTTATTAAAAAGGAAAAAAGCATAACTAGACAGTCAAGACACCTGGCAGATACCACCTTCATCAAGTTATCAAAGTTGGCAGGGCTAGGATAAACCAAATCTTTTACCATCAGCTAGGGGGACACAATAAGAAGAATACAGCATTGCTACCGTGATATTCCTGCCAAAGATGCATAGACTGAATCTAATCACCAAGAAAACACCAGACAATACAAACTGAAGAACATTCTACAACATAACTGGCCTGGACACTTCAAAAGTATCAAGGTAAGATTCAGGAACCATTCCCAACTAAAGACTACAAGATCAAGACCATTAAACACAAGGCATGAACCTGACTAGGATCCTTTTGCTACAAAGGGTTATTGAAACAACTGATGAAATACTAACAAGTCTGAAGATTAGAAGATGGTGATGAAGGAAATGAGTCCAGGCTAATTCCCTGGTTGCAGTGGCTGGATTGAGGTCATACAGGAAAATGTCCTTGTTTATAGGAAACATGCACTAAATATTCAAAGGGGATAGGGCACTGGCAGTGTTGGCTCAGGAAAAAATAAAATCCTTTTTACTCCTGTAACTTTTCTGTAAATTTGAAATTTTTGCAAAATAAGAAGAATATTAAAATTAATGTGTACAGAATACCTACCACAGTGCCTGGTACCAGGCAGGTGCTCTCTAACTGTTGGAGGGGGATATTCAGTTAATAGAGAAACCAGGGCTGCAAACAGCCTTCGTAGCCCACAGTAACTTATGTTTTCTCCTAAAGCTAAGATACCACATAGGACAGGGGTTTTTTAAATGATTAAAATTTTGAGGCTGTGTGAATGTGAACAGGAAAAAAAAAATTACAGTTTTATTTCAATGAACCTCTAACTGAAATTTAGTATTCCCTTCAATTGAATTGAAGGGAATACTGCTATTGCTATAAACCATAGGACAAGTGATGTCATCATTACTATGACGTTGTCATCAAAAGAAATAGTTATTTTGTATATGTTGCAGATATCTCAAAATATTCATTCTTATCACTATTTCAAAACTACAGTAGTCACTGTACTCACCACTGTCTTATTATTTAACACATTAATAAGACGTACCACCCGGGCTCGGTGGCTCAGCCTGTAATCCCGCACCTTTGGGAGGCTGAGGTGAGTGGACTGCCTGAGCCCGCTGGTTCGAGACCTGCCTGGGAAACGTTGGCAAGCCCTCATCTCTACAATAAACCAAAATTAGCTGGGTGTGGTAGTACATGCCTGTAGTTCCAGCTACTTGGAAGGCTGAGGTGGAAGGATCGCCGGAGCCCAGCAGGTTGAGGCTGCGGTGGCCGGGAGTGGCCACTGCACTCCAGCCTGGGCAACAGAGTGAGACTCCAGCTCAAAAAAAAAAAAAAAAAAAGACGTACCATTTCTATAGCAAAATTTTTTTATATATTGATAACTGAATTTCAAAATACTTGGTTTCCTTTAGAATCCAGTAGATGTATTTTATGGATTTAAACAGTTTTCCAGGGAAGGAGTCTTTGGCAAAGAGATAGAAAGAGCAAAAGCAGTGATGAAACACTGATCTAGGAGGATAGTGCTATGTTTCTAACCCCGACAAAAAGAAACCAAAGGCACAACCTGCCAGTTAAAGATTTTAAATACTAAACCACCAGTTTGGTCATGATAAGTTAGTCATCTAGACAGCCAGAAATGTCAGGCCCTTCTGTAAACCATGCCACATGTCACTGGCACAAGGCACTCCCAGATGCCTTCTGTACAACAGCATTGTCACATGGGATTCTCCCAGCTCCCACCTGCACACACCCACGCATGCAGTCAGAGATTGCAGAAAACAGTGGGTGGGATTTCAACAGGACATGAAGACTGAGGTGACTATCAAAGCCTTGTGTATCAGCCACCATGCTAAGTGATTTCCAGGCATTTTCTCATTTAATCCTCACAACAACCCCATGTGCTTATGTTACCATGCTCCCCATTTCCATGGGGAAACTGGTTCAGAAGGCTGACATGCCCAAGGCTGGGGTGGTGAGGCTGGGCGCTCTTCAGTTCACCCATCACTGCCCCATAATGGATGCAAAACACTAGGCACTTGACATGTGTAACAATGTCACTGTCAGCCACACAAAGGTCAGCCAAAGAAAATAAGAAAAGCCAGTGGCAAAACATGAAAACCTACCGTTTCTTAAGCACCTACCAAGAGAGGCAGTGATGGTTAAGAGTGTGTTACCTATGAACTATGTGAACTTGAACAAACTACTCAACCTCTCTGTGCTTCAATATTCTCACCTATAAATGGAGATGATAAGCTTATATATCTCATAGCGTTGTTAAGAAGATTAAATAAGTTCATTTATACCAAGTTCTCAAAACGATGCCTGGTTCAGAGTAAACACTTGAAAAATGCCAGCTGTAACTACTGTTTCTGTGCTCCAAGTGCTATGCTAGTCACTTCCATATACTGTATCATCTCTAATTGTCACAACATTCCAGGGAAACATTTAATCTTCCCACTTTTCAGATGATGAAACTGATTCTGTTTGAGTTCACTCAGCTAATAACTGGTAAAGTCAGAATTTGTGCTTAAGTACAGAAATTCAAAGCCAACCAAGAAGGCCTAAGACAAAAGATCAACAAACATGGATTCTGATGAGTGGTACAGAACCTCCAGGGATGTATGTATGGGGAGCCCGTATCTTAACTGGATGTCCGCGGGCCGGACTCCAAGGCCAGAGGAGGGCAGCACACTGCCACACCATGGCCTGCCTGGATGCTGGCTCAGACCCCTCTCCTCTTCCTTCTGGTAATGATCCCAAAGTTTCTCCAGGTTTTTCAGACCACCACTCTCAGCTCCTGCCCACCCAGCTCAGTGGAACTGGGAACTCCCTGCATCTGAACCCCCAGGGACCCTCCCCTGTCTTTAGAGACCAAGTGCCATCATTTATCACTCTCCACCAACAGACTCCAGGGCACCTCACAGGACCTGTCAGGCCAGATCTCATCAGGAAACCTTCCCTGCCTGACAAAGCTGACCTCCCCCAGCCCCAGAGCAGTGCACCAGCCACCTGTTTACAGGGCTGAGGGCTCTCTGTGAGCAGCAGTATCCCGAGCCAGTCATGGTGTCTGGCACAAACCGAATGCTGCCACAAATACTGGCTGAACTGATGATTAAATAGGTAAGAGGGGAACACAGGGAGTGATATGAATCTTAAGAGTAGAGATTCCTGGGGATATTTTGCATAATGGAAGTCAGAGTGAGTCAATGTCTTCCTAGAAGCAAATTGCTTACCCATGTTAAATAAATGAACTCTTCGGAGCCATTTGGGTCCCATTTCATCAATCACCTATTCCCCTGCGTTGAATCATGCCCCATTAGAGTGAAGTCATTTGGCTCCCTCAGCAGAGTTGACAAACCAGTAGATCTCCTCAGCACAGAGGCAGAGGGCCAGGCTGTGGGGGGGGGGGGGTTATTACATGTATTATTTCACTTAATCCCTATGGTGACCCCTTGAGCTAAATTGTTGCATTATTATCTTCATTTTACAGATGAAGAAACAGACCTACAATGATTGAGTTGTGTGTGTAAGATCATGTAGCTAGTAAGGGACTGAGACAAAACTGGAAAACCCGTCATCCCGACTTTAGAGCCTGTATAATTTATAGCCTGTGATGAAGTTATTTGTCTCAAGGAGGCATCTGACTAAAGAAGAAACATCTTATTTCACCT
>NW_007026373.1:982539-1000216 GCF_000164805.1 Carlito syrichta | reverse complement strand
GGGGGGGGGGGGGGGGGGGGTGATGAGAAGCACCTGCTTGGCAGGTGCAGCCAACCCCCACGCCCCCACCCCTCCAAATAAGAAGCAACCCATACAGAAGGCCTCACACTACAGAGAAGACTCACCACTGCCACACACCTGCTGTGAGTCTGGTTCTGCCGTATGTTTGTCATGACTGCCTCACTCAACAGATTCCCTGGCCTAATCTGAAAACTGTCCCTAAAACACAGGACTGAATCCCAGAAAGACTCCTCTCCCTTGTGAGCCAGGCCTGGGCCCACACAAAACCAGTACAATTCTCTCCCAGGAACTGAGATCTAAGCCAAGACACCAGACAACTGGGAATCACTATGTCTGATTCACATCAAAGAGTCCTAGAGTCTAGGACTTCTCTGCTACAAGGTCCATTGGGCTGCCAGTTTTCACCCTCCCCAAAGTATGGCTGCTTGTCTTACCTAGTACCAATCGATATTCTCCTTCACTGTTTTCATCAGCTTTAACTGATATATTATTTCTGATTTCCAAAAGGCAGGCATATAATTGCCCACTTTACAGGTGAGGAAGGTGAGTTTCAGAGAGATTAAGTCACAGAACTAGTAAGCAGCAAGACTGGCATTCAGACACCAAAGCCAGGCATTTTCTACTCTACCACAGTTTCCTTAATGACTTGAAGGAAACACGTGTAATGTGCAGACCACATCAGAAAAGGCAGCAGACATATAAAGAGAAAGCTTAATGGATCACTTCTTGGTAATCAGGGCAATTTAGTGGCCTGGTAGATAGATGGCATCTATTTCAGTAGCTATGTCACAGCCCTGCAACAAAGACATAAATTTTAATACTTAGAAAATTCAGCAGCAATGTCCCAACATGTCAATAACCACGCTATAAATCTCTCTGGCTGCAGCAAGTTAAATATGGTCAGTATGTGTTTTACTCTCTATTCTTCAATCCCCTGGTCATCGAGCATTAATTCTCAGGATCACACAATGATTAGAAGGAAAACAGACTGCCCAGAGTCTACAGAGACATCATCACAGCCTCAAGATTTTTGTAGGAGTAGGTAGAAGATAAATCCTAAATCAACAAAAAATGGCCAAGGGCGCAACAGAAGAAATCCATGCTTTCTACAAAGAAAGAACTACAACCTGAAAAGCACACCCTGCTTGGGGGGGAGAAAAAAACTGTACAGCTGCCACAAGTGAAATTTCTTGAATTGATACCTAGAAATTTTTAATTCTTACGTGATGATTTATAACTCGTTATCTACACTTTGCAATTAGTCCTGCAGAACAGAATTAAAACCTTTGCTCAAACACTTAGGTATTTTGCAAAGTAATTTAAACATCACCAGGATCTGAATATTACCAAAATGGCCAGGCAATGATTTTTATACTTGTGGTTATATGAAGCACAGATATCACCTAAAACAAAAAAACTTAAAACAAAATGGTACAGATAATAAAATTAGTGAAATTAAATATAAAGACTCAACATGTTCAATAAATTTATAAAGGCTTTGCTCAACATTTAGATACTTTTTACAGGACTGTGATTCAAATTAGCAAAGTTTAACTAACAATGTATTCAAATTAGTAAAGATATTTCCATCTAAACAAACTGATGGACTGCCATTTTGTTGCAAAACAGACTGTGCCTTACACAAAATATTAGCCTCCTGAGATTTAGTTCGGACTTGCCCAAGGTTACCTAGTGAAATGACAGAGCCAAAAGAGAAATCCAGGCATCCAGATTCCTGGACTAGCCCAAGGGCTCCACCAGTCTATGCTGACACTCAAGATAAACAGCAAAATGCAAATACACAAATGGTCAGAATTAAGAAAGAGCTCCAACTGTTTAGCCAATGATGCCCCCAGGATCAGGTCTGATGCTGAGCTGAAACACAACACAATGGCTAGTACTGATTGCTAAAATACTGAAACATGTCTATTCCTGTTGGAAAACAAACCATGGTCCCTTCACTTCAGTCATTCCAACTGCATTGACCCCTCCTTGTGAACTCCCCATATCTAACAGCCACAGGGTTGGTGCCTGGCACAGGGGCAGGTCTCCAGGTCCCCACTGCAGCCCTACTGCTACTGTCTGAGTCTGTTTTGATGGCCGATGCCCATGCTGCACCAGTTGTTAATTATTTTGAGAATCACCCCTCACAAAACCACAAGTCACAATCAGAGCCATTCATCAGAAAACTAATTTGTGTAAGAGTTCTCTATCTTCCGAATATATGAACTTAATTAAAGCCAAGTTAAAAAAAAATACTTGGCCGACAGTTAATTCTTTTCCTTTCCCAGATGTGGCTGCCTAGTTGCATTACTCATTCGTTCACTCAACAAACATTTACAGAGCCAGGCCATGGGCTAGGCATCGGGATTCACAGCATGTGCCAGTTCCCTATCCCTGAAGTGCCTGTCCCTGGTGCTGCACAAGAGCTCGGGTGAGGACAAGCAAAAAGGAGGATCCTGTAACTCCAACACACAGAATAAGTGCTATGATAGAGGAGGAAGGGGGAACCCTACTACCACGCAGGATCAGGGTAGGCTCCATAGAGGAAGTGACACTATAGTGGCACCTGCAGGGGTGTTCAGGAGTCAGCAGATAAACAAGGAAGGAACAAAATCATTCTGGATGGATGGAACAGCACATTCAAAGGCCCAAAGATATCCATTTAGTCAGAAATCCCTAAGAAGTTTAGTATTACTGAAGATGAAAGAAAATTAGATTAAAAAGATAATTTGGGGCCAGATGAGGAAGGGCCTGCTGTGCCATTTTTCATGTGCACTTAAACTACAAAACTTACTAAACACTTGGGATTATCTGGTTCTTAAGAGGTAAACCCTGATAGAGCAAACGGGGCTCCCATTTAACACACTGTGATTTCTCAGTTTTATGTGCAAATACTAATGCTCAGCTAAAGGATATTCACCTGGGAGATGGGAAGCTAAGGATTCCTCTTCCTACCTGTTGTAGACTCAATTATCAGCAAGAAGGCATTTGAGGATCTCTAGATCAAAGGAGTTATCAAAAATGTTTCGGAAAAGAATATGAATACATTCACATGTGAACGTCCAATTTCAGTCAGGCCTACCTCAGAGAAGATGATTTTGCTGCTTGGTGACAACTGAGAAGAGCACTTTTCTGTTATTAAGCCTTCACTCCTGAACTTGAGATCCTCTGCAGTCATTAAGTAATGATTCTGCTGTATTACTTCCAAATCTTTTTCACCGAGTTTCTAAGGAAATGAAACAAATTATAAGAAACTCATCATCAAGAAAGAGACTGTCCCAAACTCACTAAGGAGAATACTTTCTTTTTTCACAATACCAATATGTCTCCTAAATAATTTCCATCATCCCCAAATACTAGGCAATTACAAAACTGTTATGCAACTCTATTTCTATGTTATTACATCTTGAAGAACAGCAGCATGCCCATAAGGCAGAGCCAAGGATGGTGGCACCTGTTACAAACACCCCTCACTCGCCACCACTGTGAATGCCTTTCAGCAGAAGACAAGGTCTAGGCTCAGATCCAATAGAACTGGTTCCAAGCCTGAGTTCATCCTGCTTAGGGTGTGATCATTGGGTCTGTTTCCTATCCTGCAGGCTTACTGGAATGATTGGAGGGTTTATACATCAAAACCCAATAAAGTCTACCTCTCTTGAAATGTTACAAATTTGACAAAACTTGAAACTTTCATATCTACAAGAATATTTGATTTCCAGAAAGAAAAATATTGCTTTAGGGTATGGTCACAAATGAAAGTTTCCTTCATGATGATACACAAAACAATTCCCATCACTGACCCCACTTCAGAAGATCTGACATTCAACAACAGGAACAGGACTGGAGACCATATCTTTGGTCTTTTGACCAAGTTCAAGCACAGAATCTATTCCTAACCATTTAAAACCTGGTAACTCCTAAAGAAGAATTCTAGCCACTCTCTGTCAGAAATCAAGGGCAGAAACCATATCCTATTCCTAAGCACCCAGTAGAATTAATTTATCATGTCAAACTTTTATAAGAAATTAGGTGAACACAAACAAGAAAGAAGCAGAGGCAATTCTTTATTAAAAACCCACTAAACTGTAATATAAAGAACTAGGAATCAAATGACCAACACTGACTTCCTAGAATTACCATCATACAGTTGTGCTTAAATTACACTTCATTTTTTAAAAGTCCAATTATAGATACATACAGTTTAACAGTCAAACAGTGCCACTAGGTTTAAATGGCATCTCTCCTCTCTCACCTCTAAGTCCCACTCCCAGAAAAAAAACAACTTTCAACTCTTTAGTTGTTCTTTCTACTATTCATCTCCATGCTCCTATACCACATGCTTACTCACATTTCTTGGTTTCTTAAGTTCAGACTTTATTGGCTCCTGTCATAGATGTATAAGGATTGTCCTTACATCTTCTACACTCAACACTTTCCCTAATAATTACATCACAATTTTAGTTAAGTCATGATTTCACATTTATATTATTACAACCACACAAATACTGCTCCTTGCTCAGCCATATGGTGTTCCATGGTTACATTTCCATTCATGTTCAATCCTGTACTTTTCTTGGAATTGTAACTGTTTTATTCTATTTGCTTACTTAGTTCATAAAATTATGTACTTAAATGTCAATTTATCTCCTAAACTCTCTAAAAGAACTTAAAAAGTCCTCTCAGTAGAGTCAAATATGTCAGAAAATTGATCACTTGCATTTTGGTTTCTTGGAGAAATCCCAACGGAATTTGGGCTCTCTCAATAGCCCAAATCTGGGTTCGTTATATAAACAGCTCAGATGTCACCCTTCACCACATCCCAGGTGCACTCCCTACTTTCTGGATCCTATGTCTCTCTGTCTTTTGGTTACTCCTTCATTTATATGGAATCATCCTCCAAGAGCTTCCTGCAAAGAGTACACAGGAGGCAGATGATGTTAGGCACTGAATATCTGAAAATGCCTTAATTCTGCACTCACACTTGCTGACGGCTTGGCTGAGTACAGAATGCTGGACTAGAATTCACTTTTCTTCAAAATATGAAAGCATTGCTCTGTCTTCTGGTTTCCAGTGTTGCTGCTGAGAAGTCTGATGTCATTTCAAGTCTGGGTTCTTTGTATGTGACCTGTATTCTCTTCTTTGAGGAAGCTTTCCAGATCCTGTGTTCTAAAATTTTGCAATGGCATGCATTGCGGTATGGGTCTTTTTTTTTTTCTTCATTTTTTTGTGCTAGAGATGGAGCAAGCCCTTTCAATGTAGAAATGGCTGTCTTTCCACTCTGGGAGATTTTCTCCTATTTGAAATTTTCCTTCCCCCTGCTTTACCTATTCCATCACCTGTTAATTATATTTTGGACCTCTTGAATCAATCCTCTCATTTTCCCATCTTTTTGTTTGCTTAATTCTGGCAGACTTAACATTATCTTCCAACTTTTCTAACTCTTCTATTAAGCTTTTTATATTTGCAATTATGTTTTCAATTTCCAACAGGACTTTCTCCTTTTCCAAATATCTTTTTTTATCAGTTCCTGATCTTATTTCTTATCTAAAGGTGCTACAGTGTTGAATTTGGGTTTTCCTTTTTTGTTTTTTTTCTTTGTTTTTTTTTAAGATGTCTAGGTTTCTTCTCCTCCTTCCACAGTTTGTGCTTTATGTTTCTTTGTTCTGTCTGTTCTGGCCTTTTTCTTTTCTCTTAAATACTTTTCTCTTTTTTGGTAGACTCAGGCCATCTACCTACTTTTAAGGATTAAAAGTGCTCAGTATCTCTGTGAGCATGAAAAGGAGGCCACGCTGTGAGATGCTCAGTTGGGGACCTAGTTGTTTTGCTAGAGGACCCCCAGCATCTCCCAGTTGTTTCTCTCTGTAGAGGAATCTCACAGCTGGGTATGCACACTCTTCCACCATCCCCATGTTCATTCAAGTGATCCACTCCTGCTTTCAGTTGCATCTGGTGACCCTCAAACCTAAGTTCTCTGCTTTAAGGTCTCCAGGCAACTCCTGTTGGTGAGAAGAGGGTCACCTATAACTGCTTAGAATTCCAGCCAAATGTCCTGTTTTCAAAAGTACCAGGTACAGTCAATGCCTGTTGGGCTCTGTAGCACAAATCAGCTGCTTCTTGTTGGTTTTGCCTGCCAAAGGCATGTAGCACAGTGGACAAAGTAGAATTCTATGCAGTTACCACTTGCCCATCCACTTATCCAGCATTTTGTTGACAACTCACACCTACTGTTGTACCTGCTCCCATTCTCCTAGTTAGCCCTTGTGGATTTATACCTTCATATTCCTTCACTGTTATTTTAATGAGGTTTCCATAGGCCTGAATAGAATCTCAAAAATTTATTACATGATCAAACGAAAAGGGAATTCTAAGACAAAAAGGGACAATTAGAAGTACAGAGGAGTGAAAGGGCACAGTACAAAAAAAAAGCACTTGCAACAGAAGTACCTCAGTGAAGTGTGCCAAGTACTAGGGGTAAAACAGGCCGGAGTCTGATCTAGGCTCTGCCATTTACTAGTCACATGACCCAGGATAATTCCTTCCCTCCTCTGAGCTTCTGTTTCTCCAAATTTACCTCCCGAGGGGCTGAGGTCCAAATGACATAAAGAAAGCTTTAAAGTGCTCTGAAACATAGCAATGATGATGGTGATCATAAATGCTCCTGCAAAAGAGTTAGAAATAAAACACTTGTTCGTGCTAAATCAAATATTTAAATACAAAAGAGGAAAAGTTATGGTACCTGTAGCAACAAGTCCTTCTGATTGGTACTTTCTGTTAGATGTTTAATCACTTGCTCTTGACTATGCAATTTTTTATCACTTTCACTCAAAAGACTCTTGTAATGATTCTCCAATGCCTTTTCTCTTTCATTCACTTCATTGCGTAATTTTTCAACTTCATTTCTAAGGTCCTACCAGAAGGGGAAAAAAATGGAATTTACTTAACAAAAATTTCAAGGTGACAATGTCTTACATGTTTGACTTGTTAAATTACTGTTGTAAGATAGCAGTGCTATAATAGATGTACTTAACAGAGGTATATTTCCTTCTCATTTAAAGTCTTACAAAACCAACATAATAATCTGCAATTTGGGGAAAGCTTTATGCTAGATATTTATCACAACACTATTTACATTACTAAAAAAACTAGACAGAAACTAGGTAGCCAACAACAGAGAAATAAAGAGTACAGTATTTTTTTTTAAAGTACGATTGTGAGTAAAAACAATCTAGGACGCCAAACTGCATAAATATTATAAGATGCGAATTGTTTTCTAAGTGTTTATACAAAAGTAGAAGGATTATGGGTGATTTTTCAGTTGATTTCACTTTTTAATTTTTCTGTTTCCAAAATCTCTAAATTATCCTGTATTGCTTTCATAATCTGAAAAAAATCATCTTTATATCATTTACAAAAAATTTATAATAACATAAAAATGCTCATGTTTTTCCATGGTATGGGAAAAAAACAGTATACAGTATGACTGTGACTACCTTAAAATATGTGCTATTTGTAGTACTGAAGAACTATTCATAACAGCAAAAGGTTGTAAGTAACACAAATGTCCACCAATAGAGGAGTAAACTATGTTACATTCTCACAACAGAGCACTCTTAAGCTATAAAAGAGAAAGAATGAGGAGGTTGCTATAAATATACTGCCCTAAAGTAATCTTCAGAATATACTGTAAAGAGTGTGGCCGCGGCAGGTAGTGGAGGAAGAGGGGGAGACCCAAGAGAAATAAGTATGGATCGCATATTGCTATTTAATTAACCATAAAACAAATTAAATGATCGCCTATAAGGTATAAGAGAAAGCAACATAGAAGAGGTAAAGAGACTAAAACTCATTTTACAGACATGACATTGAGATCATTTAAATGTTTACATAGTTACCTTAAAAATAAAAATCTCCTAAAACTGAAAGCAGAGCAAACAAATCCAACTTTGTAAAAAGATGATTGGTCAATCAAACAGAGAGAAATCATTTCAATAACTTTAAAGCAGAATAATTTGTACATTCCTAATGGGATAATTCTCTAAGGATAAAAGAGACTGCCAAAACTCTTAAGCTGTTTTTAAGCAATCATATTGTAAGTAATAACACTGGTATTGTTATTCTGAAACTGTTTATATATATAACATATATATTATTAGATAAATAACTATTGATGTCATAAGAACCAAGACTTTAAACATAAGAGAAAATAAATACAAACATAAAAGAAGTTAAAACTTGCAATTCCAAATTTGAATTTGAAATATCAATATGAACTTATATTTTCTTTAATTTCCTTTCACTGAAAAAAAGGTTAGAATCGATGTCTTCCCTGGTATCCAGACTGTAGTCTCTAAATACCATTTCCTACCAATAGTGGTTCTCAAACTGTATTCCCTAGAATAGCATAATCAGTGTCACCTGCAAATATGCAAGTATATTGCTAGCTTTGAAGACAGAAAAGAGCCACAGATCTAGAAATCAGGCAGCCTCTAGAAGCTGGAAAGGGCATGGAAACTGACTTTCCCCTGGAGCCTTCAGGAGGAATGTGGCCCTGCCAACACCTTGATTTTAGCCCAACGAGATCAAGTTCAGACAGACTCCTAACTCCCAGAACTATAAGGTAATAAATTTGTATTGTATAAGTTCGTAGTAATTTACTGCAGCAACAACAGGAAACTAATATAGTAACTTTTAGAGAATTCTACAGAACACTTATTTTGACTTTCCTGTGTGAACTTTACCTCAGGGTAACTAAACAGGTGATAAAAAAACCAAATTTCTCTTTATAGAAGTATTCAATTATAAAAACAGGAATAATGAAATTAAATTATTATCATTTGCAAATGATTATCATTGCAAATAATCATCAATAGGTAGCAATATCACAAAAACAGGGACCAGCAATATCTGGAAGTATTATACTTATGGTGTAATCTTGCCAAAAATGTAAACCTGAATTTGATCATGCATCTTGTCTAAAATGCCAATTTACTAGAAATAGAGTCAGCAGAACAAGTTAAATGATATTACAAAGATAATCAGCAAAATCCAGAACGCGGAAAACACTAAAGAACAAATGGCCCAAATTATTCCACAAATAAATTACACTGGGAGAGAGAATCTGTGGATTAAACAATAAGAAAAGTTATGGAAGCCAAGAATGAACTCTGTAGAATCAGTATAAATTCATGATTAGACACTCACATACACAAACGAGAGAGAGAGAGAGAGAGAGAGAGAGAGAGAGAGAGACTGTATGCATTTGTCAATACACATATACATTTCCTAGCTCTGTTCACTGACAAGGCCTAGATGCAAGGACAATCCAGTAGTAATGAGGATATCTATCATTCATATTTGGTTTCTTAATATCATTCTATATATCACAAAAGAAACCAGCATTCCTTGAAAAAATTATTGATTCCAGGCCTGGGGCAGAAAAAATACAAGATGAGCCCAAGATATTTTGTGATCCTAAAAAAACAAGGAATTGCTCAAAAAATGATGGAAACATTGGTCATGTTGGAAGGACACAGGAATCAATCTGAAGGAGCTCCCAATAGCCAAATCTGGGTCAGTTTAAGCAATAAAACAAATAATGATAGTAATGATTTACAACTTATAGAATAAGACAAAGATCCATTAATCCATGCTAATACAAACAAATAAATAACAAATAAATGCAGGAGAAGGAAGAAGATAGCTCTTCCTTACAGTAGACTTAACAACTAGTAAGTGTAGAAGGAGAGATGGAAATAGAAAATAACAAATAGGTAAACACTGTAGTAATAACTGTTGCTGGTGAGAATTGTCTATGGATGCTAGAATTCTTGAAAGTATGACAAGAAACAGGATATTTATAGTCTCAAAATCTCCCCCCATAAAATACGTTTTAATTGTAAAGGAATAAAACAGTACCTGTATAGTGGAGAAAAGTCCATGTTAACCAAGTGACTAACACTAACCTCACCAGTAATAGGACAGATTGACATTATGTGCCTTCAAATATGACACATGGAGATGAGCACATCAATTCTGTGCTATTCTTGCCAAAAATCTATAACCTCAAACTAATCATAAGAGAAACATCAGACAAGCCCAAATTTATTAACATTTCACAAAACAACTCACCAGTACGCTTCAAAGCCGTCAAGGTCATGAAAGAGAAAGAGCAACTGTCCCAAATTAGACAAGACTAAGGAAACACAATTCAGTGCCACATGGATCCTGGACCAGAAAAGGGTCACTGATGGGAAAATTGGCAAAATTCAAATATATTCTGCAGACTAACTAATACTATTGTATCAGTGTTAATTTCCTGGTCCTAATAAGTATACCACAGTTAATATAAAATGTTAACATCAGGAGTTATATAGGAACTCTTATCATTTTTGTACTTTTCCTGTATATCTAAAATTATTGCAAAATTAAATTTTTTAAAAAAATTATCAATCAATGCAATGTGTATATCTTGTCTGGATCCTGATTTAAACAAACTATTTCAAACTTTTTTTAATGAGACAATTGGGGCAATCTAAACATTAATTGGCTATTTGGTAATTTTAACAAATTATTAATCTTTTTGATGTGAAAATGGTGTTTTTTAAAATAGACTAAAATACTGATGAAATAATGTGTCTGGGAATTGCTTAAAATAACCCATGCTGAAAAGGAGAGA
Organism: Carlito syrichta; assembly: GCF_000164805.1. Taxonomy (NCBI): domain Eukaryota; kingdom Metazoa; phylum Chordata; class Mammalia; order Primates; family Tarsiidae; genus Carlito; species Carlito syrichta. Next base: position 989,517 of record NW_007026373.1, on the reverse strand, counting down.
ATTAGTGTGAAAGCAGAGATAACACAAGGTTAGCTATGATTTTATGATTGCTAACACTAGGAGACAAATGTATAGGGTTCAATGTACTCTTCTTTCTCCTTTTGTATTTGAAATTTTCCATAATGAGCAGGGTTTTGGGGTTTTTAAAGCCTGAAAAAACACCCAAAATATGATTATGCATGATTTTTTTAAATGTTATTCTTTTCTCAGTATTTTAAATATTTCATTTTAGTAGAGACTATATCCATAATAGGTAAAGTAACATTTTTTTTAACTGCTTTAAAAATTAACTGTTAATTTTTCTCTTGGGTAAACAGGTGATGATGAGATTGTCCTAAACCTTTAATCTAAAGCAACTAGACCAAAAACCTATCATGAACGGTAAATGTCAGTAGATAGAAATTCAATTCTAGAGAGGGAAAGAAGGGAATTTTAAAATTATTATTATACAAATAATCCTAAAGCAAGATTAACAGAAGTCCAAAGCTAAAGAATAAAAGCATTCTCCCACAATACAGTCATGACAAAAAATTAAACACTTTCAAATTGTAGATGATCCTTTCAGTCCTTGTTCATCTGCAGCCCTAATTGTTATACAATTTTAACTTTGGTTTGGATTTCCTCTCATTTTATTTTATTTATTCCACCAACTATGACCTACAAAGAATACATAGTAATTAAATAATGATGACATAAAAAGAACAATTAAAAAACAAAATGAAAGGTTTAAGAGTATAAAATCAAAACAAGTTGTTTTTTTTTTAAGTACACTGAGAGAGGTCTACAGAACTACTATACCTAAGTTTCCAAGTTGGCTCTACTCATCCTCTTTGTCTAGAAAAAAAATGCAAGATGGGTTGCTGGTGGTGCTCAGTAAAAGATACCACATAAACTTCTTCTTCATAGGTGTTTGAATTTGCATTCTTTGATTGCCAATCATGCTTCTATATATTTGACTACTGTTTAAATCTTTCCTTGCGTAAACTGTCCTTGCTTACCAATTTTAACAACTATATTGTAATTAACTTAACTGTTTCCCCATTGTCTCCAGACATTTGCTCCTACAGATAATATAGCAAAGAACAGCTCTGAGCATAAAACAAGGGGTTTTTTTTCCCCAGACTTTTGACTTGTTTTTTTCAGGTTAAAGTCCCAAAAGTAGAATTATTAGGCTAGAAAGGAACATGTTTTGAAGATTCTCTCTACAAACTGACAAACTTTTTTCCAAAAAAACAGTAGTGGAAATGCTACCACTAAACTTTGGTATGAGTTTTTTGTTTCACCACATCCTCACTAGCACTGATATTTTCTTAAATGTTTGCTAATTTAATTGGTATGAAACGGTTCTTCATAGGTGTTTGAATTTGCATTCTTTGATTGCCAATCATGCTTCTATATATTTGACTACTGTTTAAATCTTTCCTTGCGTAAATCGTCCTTGATGGCCATGAATGAAAATAGTTTCAAGGACAGTTCTAATGAAAAGCTCTCTCTCAAGAATCACCCAAGGTGAGCATATACTAACATACACACACAAACTCATTTTCCTGCAATATCAGAAAATCTACCAGAACAAAGTCTATCATACCCACACTATTACAGAAGAAGCACATATGAGAATTCACCTTTCACTGTACTCCATTGTTTGTGCCTTCCTGATTGTGTTTTGCTGGCCATGTGACTACTCAGACAGAGTAAGTCCTCCATTGCCAGAGGAACCACAATGGCTGAGGAGTGAGATTGAGGGACTCCCATATCTCGAAGTCCCACACCTGGCGCTCCCAAACCTGGATTCTATTTATAAGAGAAGCTACTCTGTGTCAAGTGCTTACCATTGTTCCGGGAATATGCTAGACACTTTCAAAATGACCCAGTTAAACTCTATAACCTACAATGGCCTGCAAGGCCCCCACCAGCTAAACCCCTGCGACCTCATTGCCCTCTTCTCTTGCTGCTCTCTCCCCACCAGTTCTGCTCTAGCAACACTGGCTGTCTTGTCGCTCCTCTTACATACCAGCTCAGGGCCTTCATGACTGTGGCTCTCTCTGCCTGGGAAGTTTCTCAAGGCTGCTCCCTCAGTCTTCCCTTGACCACCCACCTCAAACAGCAACCAAGAGCCCAATCACAACTTCACTCTCCATATTCCTTCCCCCATATACCTTCTCTTCACCATATTCCCCAAAGCAATTCCTAAAATAGAATTTATGTATTTTGTTTCTAGTCTTCCCACCAGAAAGGAAGCTTCACCAGGACAGGGATTTTTGTGTATTCTGTTTATTGCTTTATCTCCAGCATCTAGAATGATACCTGACACATAGTAGGCCTTGTGGCAGATTCAAGAGAGCCATAAATTCTTTGACTTCTTGTCCATTAAGAGGTGTGAAGTCTGTGTCCTCTCCTATTGAATCTGGGCTGTGATTGCTGTGACCAAGAGAATTATGGCAGAAATAACACTGTGCCAGTTTCTGGGCCCTTCCAACTCCTATCTCTGGCATGAGTCTCTATGGGAGCCTTAAGAGCCATACATCTAAGAAGTATGACTACCCTAAAACTGCCATGGGAAGCCACACACAGGTGCTCCAGTGGGCAATCCCAGCTGTGCTTAGCTTTCTAGTCATCCCCCAACAAGGCATCAGACATGTGAGTGAAAAATCAAGAAGCTCTAGCCCAGGCCATCCGCCAGATGAATGCCATAAGTGTCCTGGGCCTCACAGAGCCAAAACTCACTCAGCTGTGCCCTACTCAAATCCTTGGCTCACAAATTCATGAAACATAGTAAAATGATTATTGTTTCAAGACACCAAATTTTGGGGTAATTTATGTAACAACAGATAACCAGAAAAGCACTCAATAAATATCTGTTGGACAACTGAATGAGTCAATGAATGAGTTAAGATGGGATTGCTCTCATTTTATGAATAAGCAAACGGGCTGAGACAGGTAATTTGCCCAAAATCACAATCTTTAAGGGACAGCACCTGCCTGTTCCAGGTCTCTCTAATTCCAAAGCCTCTCAGTTGATCTCCACACCATGGCAAGGGTTTGGATCTCTTTTGCTTCACTCACGTACACAACAATCCTAATCCACTTAATGATCACCTGACACTCACTTTAGAAAGCTCCTCCTGAAAACCGCTGTGTGTTAAGCCAGCGATTTGGGTACATCTTTAAATTCACAATAAATCTGCATGTCATCCTAGAAAGATCATGCCTACCCTGAACTCTAAAATGCCCATGTATCATGCTAAGTTCCTGTGCACAGAACTTGCAGATCCACTTACATCATTTCCCAGATTCAGTTCCCTCTGTATATAAACACGTATCAGACCCACATTTTGATGTCTGGTTCAAGTTCTAGGGTTGTGTGTGTATTCAGCAATCATTTATTCCATTCTCCTTTTCATTTGCTTTTACTTTTTAAATTTGGCTACCTAGGTTAAGGACTTCTTACTTGTTTTATGTAATAAAGATTACTAACGTGCCACAGTTGCCCTTCATGTGCCCTGAACTTACAAGGGACAACATGAAAATGACTTGTTCCAGAACTCCACAAAGAACATGTAGTTTTGTCATTCCCCAAGATTAAGACTGTTTTACCTGAGGCTCGTTGAAAGGGCCCTGTGATCCCACATAAGCGCGTATGTGTACATCTTGGGGAAGGTAGAGGGCCCATAGCATCATCAGGGTCTTGAGGAAAGTCAGCATACCAAAGAGTATAAACCACTTCTCATATTATAATCATTAGTAATGGAAACCACCATTCACTGAGCGCCAGCTATGAGCCACACACAGGTCAAAGCATTTGTACATAAAACATCTCTAACCCTAATGACTGCTTACATTGCACATACTACTAGTCCTATTTTTACAGAAAGGAAACTGAGACACACTGTAGTTGAGAGATTTTCACAAAGTTTTACAAGTTCAAGTGCTGAAATTCAAACCCAGATCTGTGTGACCCCAAGATCTGTGCTTTTTCCACCCAACTGCACTATTGTTAAGGCCAAAGAAAGTATGAAACCATTCAGTGATATGAGCTTCCCTTGGTCAATAATTCTAACACCTGGAACTAATTTTATTATTTCTCAAACACTCAGATTGATGGACTATCTAGCCTGAGACAGAGGCCCTCCTCCTAATGAAAGAGGCAATACCAAGAATCTTGAACTACATATGAAGAGCAGTCAAAGAAGGCTAAGTAAAATGACCTCTGGGGAGGCAGGTGTGCGCAAGTGGCCTTGAGGAAGAGTGGCTGCCATGGCAACACAAAGACAGCTGATGGGCTCATGCACTCACCACCAGTGGGGTTATAATAAATGTTTGGGGGCTCATAACATTTGGCATAGAGATGGCATGCTTTGTCTGAGAAAAACAATCAGAACTGAAAACTGATACTCTTAGGTGGTTTCCCCAAACCTCCTTCAATATTCCTGGACTGTGAAAACAGAAAGATCTAGCCTTGAATCTGGCTCTACTGCTAATTAGTTGTAAGCTAACAAATAGATAACTTAAGTCTTTCTGAATGTTCCCTTTACAGTAAATGATGCTAATAATGCAAATCCCCAGGGTTTTGGAGGGTTAAATGGGAGGATGCACAATAGGTGCCCAGCACTGAAGCCAGTACAGAGGAAGTAAAACTGTTTCACCTTCCGCTCTCCCCAAGCATCACCCCCAGGCTGACCCCTCTGACCAAGTTTCCTCATGTGGCCATAGCACCCAGCCACAAGGTTTGGCTCTTGCATGCCTCTCCCTCTCACATGCTTCTCCCTCACATACACCTTGTCATCCAAAGGTAACCCAGGCCTCAAGATATTCTCAACACAGGGCCCAAAGGAGATGAAGAATGAGGATATCTGGCACTTTTCAGAGCCAAGAGTACCCAAATCCTCCCCTGCCAACCACCCTTACCACCCTCAGAGTTCTCAGATGAGCAGTACATAAGAAACAATAGCAGAAGGGCAATCAAAGGGCAATTCTGCAACAATCTCATATCCAGAGCAGCGTTTTCTGGTAAAATTGGGGGATTTGGATTTGGTGTTGTTGTTTGTGAAGGGGGAGGTTATACACAGCTTAAGAGAGCTATGTGAGTCCTCCTACTCAAGTAGAAATAAAAGTGGGCAAAGACAACTGATAAGGAAATGAGGAAGTCAGGCTGCCAAACAAGGCCAGACCTTATACTTGAGCTCTTGCCTTAAGGTATAATAACCCATTGGTTAACAAGAATGGCCCAAAAAATATCCTGAATTCTGATTAATAAGATTAGTAACTCCTCCTCCTTTGATGAGAAAGAAGGAAGGACAGAAGCTGCAGTACTGAGGAAGAGAAGCATCCCTTCCCCGCATAACCAGCCCCCTCCTCTCCCTCCATCCTACTGCTTTTGCCTTCTTCAGAACTCAGCTCTCAGCTTGTTAACTGCAGCAACTTCCTCACTGGTCTCCCTGCCTCTGAGTTCACCCTCCATCAAACCTCATGTGACCTGTGATCATTATGTCTCTGCTCAGCATCCATCAATAACTCAAAAATAACTGCAGAACGAAGCTACCATAACAAGCAGTCCACTCAAGGATCCTACCAGTGGGTTCCAGCTTACCTTTCAGCTTTATCTTCCCCTAGTGCCCCTTCCCAACCACTTCACTCACATGATTTCCAGGCTCTCTGCCCATATCCACCCATTCTCTCCACCTGGAAAAAGTATCATAGAATTTCCCCCAATTCCATCTAGAGGCAGCATACTATTTTTCAAGGCCCAATCCATGTGCCACCTCTTTCCACAAAGTCCAGTCTGATTATTCATGCCCTCATCAATCACCCTCCCAAAATATCACCTGCCACTTTCTTCTACAAACCTCTAAAGCATTTAGGAGAGTGCTGGACACTTTACCCATCACCTCATTCAACTCTCACAACAACTCTACAAAGCGAATACTAAAAACTCATTATCTTGTGCTTTGCTTTTTTGCAATTCAGAGACTATGTATTTTACACACTGAAGGTCTGCAGCAACCCTGCATCAAGCAAGACTATCAGTGATATTTTTTACCATCATATGGTCATTTCATGTCTCTATTTCACATTTTAGCAATTCTCAAAATATTTCTTTCTCATTATTATTATCTGTTATGGTGATCTGTGATCAGTGATCTTTGATGTTACTACTGTATTTGTTTTGGTGTGTCTCAAACCAAGCTCATAAAAGATCTCTCTCCCTCCTTTCAGGCCTCCCTATTCCCTAATGTACAACAATATTGAAAGTAGGCTAACTAATAACCCTACAATGGCCTCTAACTATTCAAGTGAAGAGTCCCACATCTCTCACTTTAAAGCCAGAAATGATTAAACTGAGTGAAGAAAGCAGGTCAAAAGCCAAGACAGGCCAAAAACTAGGCCTCTTGTACCAGTCAGCCAACGGTACAAGAGGCACATTTACAAGGTTATTTGCATTTACAAGGTACCTTGCATTTACAAGGTACATTTCCTTTGTAAATGCAAAGGAAAAGCTACTGAAGGGAATTAAAAGTGCTACTCCAGTGAATGCATGAATGGTAAGAAAGCAAAACAAGTCAGGTGTGGTGGCTCACACCAGTAATCTCAGCACTTTGGGAGACTGAGGCGAGAGGACTGCCTGAGCCCAGGGGTTCGAGACCAGTCTGGGCAACTTGGCAAGACCTTGTTTCTACAATAAATCAAAAAGTTAGCCGGGCACGGTGGTGCACACCTGTAGTTGCAGCTACTTGGAAGGCTGAGGCCTTCCAAATTTGGGTGATTTACTTTGCTGCAAAAAATATTCCTCTCTGATGGAGATGTACAAGGAAATTAATGTTTTTTTTCTTGCTTGTTAACACAACATCCATCCTGCAGCCCATGGATCAAGGAGTAATTCTGACTTTCAAGTACTACTATTTAAGAAATAAATTTTAGCCGGGCTCGGTGGCTCAGCCTGTAATCCCGTGCCTTGAGAGGCTGAGGTGAGTGGATTGC
>NW_007026373.1:940946-982406 GCF_000164805.1 Carlito syrichta | reverse complement strand
AAAAAAAAAAAAAAAAAAAAAAAAGAAAGAAAGAAATTTTGTAGGGTATAGCTGCCATAGATAGTAATTCCTCTGATGGATTTGGGCAAAGTAAACCAATACTTTCCTTGAAAGAATTCACCATTCAAAATACCATTAAGAACATCTGTAGTTTGTGAGAGGAGGTCAAAATATCAACACTAACAGGAGTTTGAAAGAAGTTGATTCCAACATTCATGGATGACTTTGAGGGGTTCAAGACTTCAGTGGAAGAAGTAACTGCAGATGTGACAGAAATAGCAAAAGAACTAGAATTAGAAGCAGAGCCTGAAAATGTGACTAAATTGCTACAATGTATGATAAAACTTGAACAGATGAGAAGTTACTTCTTATGATTGGGCAAAGAAAGTGGTTTCTTGACATGGAATCTATTCCTGGTGAAGATGCTATGAACACTGTTGAAATAACAACAAGGGAATAAGATCATTATATAAACTAGGTTGATAAAGCAATGGCTGGATTTGAGAGAACTGACTCCAATTTTGAAAGTTCTATTGTGGGTAACATGCTATCAAACAGCACCGCATGCAAGAGAAAAATCTTTTGTGAAAGAGTCAATCAATGTGGCAAACTTTATTGCTGTCTTATTTTTTTAAATTGCCACAGCCACTCCACCCTTCAGCAACCACCACCCTGATCAGTCAACAGCCATCAACATCAAGACAAGATCCTCTACCAGCAAAAAGATTACAACTCAGTGAAGGCACAGATGATCATTAGCATTTTTTTTAGCAATAGAGTATTTTTAAATTAAGGCATGTACATTTTTTTAGAAATAACACTATTACACACTTAATATACTACACTATAGTGTTAGTATAACTTTTATTTGCACTGGGAAACAAAAAAATTTGTGTGATTCACTTTACTGCAGTATTCACTTTATTGTGGTGGTCTGGAACTGAACCCACAAAATCTCCAAGGTATGAATGCACCTGATTATACTCATTTTGCCAATCAAAAACCGAAGTTCAAAGACCTTAAACAACTTAGCCAAATTAACATAGGTAAAACACAGAAGAATCCGGATTTAAAAACAGGTCTATTTGTATTCTTTTTCCTACAACATACCAGTAGTTTTTCAAACCAAACCCAAGGAGCCCTATGGTTAGGAATACCCAAACCTAGCTATATCATCTAACTACTTGTTCTTGGGCCTTCCTCCAAAAATTGACTCAATAGGCTTGGTGAAGAGCATGGAAATCTGTATTTGATTTTAATGCAAAAAGCCACCATCCTAAGAAATCTGCAGAGCCCCCAAGGATGCATCTGTTTTATTTGCTTTTGAACAAGGGGTTTACACAGGGGGAAAAAAAAATTTGAAGACCCCTATCTTACACCAGACTACCACCTTGATTTAAAGTTAGTGCTGCCACAGCAAGATTTGTATGATGACATCAACGGATGGCCTCAATTTCTACACTAATGGGCAATTTCCTTACGATTCACAGATGCACTCTGGACCAGCACTGAGCTGAGAGCTGCCTCTGCATGGCAGGGTTCTCTTAAAGCAGACTAGCTAATTTTTTTTAAAAAATGTTTTAAGTGGATTGTTTGAAAAATAAAACATTCCTAAAATCTTAGAAATGAAAAGCCATCCCCTCACACTTCCTTCTCCAGCCAGCTAGTCTGTTTTATCTCCGGCCAGATGGAGAATGAGAAGGTTCTCATCCATCAAATTTCCACTTTATCAGGCTTCACTGTGAGAAGGCTTGTCAAAGTGCTCGGTGGTTACCTTTAAATATACACAGGAAACTTCTCCAAAATCTTAATGAGGTATAGACACTCAGTGATGTAAGAAGAACTTCCAGAATTAGTAGAAGATAGTGGTATTCAAGCCACTGGGTGCTGTGGCAGAAGCAGGACCTGGTAGAGGAGAGGGGTTGCCAGGCCTCCTACCTCACTGCATCCTGAGCAGCTCCACTTTTATGTTTTCTCCCCACCGGAGTTCATTTGAACAAAGAATTCTTATGTTGAAAAAACTCCAAACCAAAAGCCACTGGAATGAGACAGTTCTTGCCACAGAGAATAAACAAGCGTGCCTCACCTAACTGTGTGATGCTGGCTATGAAGACTGCAGAAGTTCTGAGCAAGTGGCTTGGTGCAGCTTTCACCAGAAGGCTGGGAAGAAGAATGGACAAAGGAGTTGGAGTTCAAACTGTGCAGGCATCAAGGTACAGCTGGGTTAGGCCCGAGGAAAAACACCACATCTCTAAAACCCCATCCAAAGGATGCAATGGAATATACCTGCTCCCTCTTCCAGCCCCACTCACTGATCCCCACATGTCAGGCTCATTCATGTCCCCAATGCCTTGGCACAGACCTTCCCTCTAACAGGAATGCATTTCTACCTCCCTTCCCACTGGCTAAGCAACTACTAATCCTTCAAGTCTCAGTTCAAATCCACCTCCTTGGTGAAGCCTTCCCTCCCTCTCACTCTGGTCTCTTGGCACAGTTACGCTGTCTGGGCTCCCAAAGCATTTGATCCATTCCACTATCTGCACTTATCATTCTATACTTTAATTAGCTATTTGTCTGCATTTCTATTTTATTTTTCCACTAGATTCCTTCAGAGACTGTGTAGATTTGATTCAGTCCTGTACTCCCAGTGCCCAGGACAGAGCCTGGCAGAGAAATGATAAAATACGAAGGAGAGATAAGGGACAGTTTCCATGTTTATGTTCCATAGAGATGACAGCAATTCCATAAGAAAACCGAGGAGACTGCCTTCAAAGCAGCTTTAACAGCAGCCCCATACATGAGTCACTGAGATACTCCCAAGTCTCTCAATCTAAGTGTTCCGACTCCCTTCCTACAGGGATCAATCAGATGGAAAGGAACAGACAAGCACTTTCTTTGCAGGAGAGGTTAGTGTTGATCAAGGAAGAAATTTACAGTTTTGGTGAACTGACTGGTATGAGGGCAGGCCCATTTATTAATCAACAGTGTCTAGTAGATTCTAGCAGGCAATGATTTGTCATTCAGTCCTGAGCCAGCACCTGCCACACAATTGGAAGCAGGAAAAGAAGAAAGAAGGAATCTAATACATCGAGCATCCACCTTCCTATGCCAAGAACCACAGTAGGCATTTTCTCACACATTACAGTTTATTAATCATTTATTTAATCCAAAACAGTATAATCAAACTCATTTTTTTTTTTTTTTGAGTTGGAGTTTCACTCTGTCGCCCAGACTGGAGTGCAGTGGCCGCTTGCAACCACCACAGCCTCGACCTGCTGGGCTCCGGCGATCCTTCCGCCTCAGACTTCCAAGTAGCTGGAACTACAGGCATGTGCTACCACGCCCGGCTAATTTTTTGATTTATTGTAGAGATGAGGTCTCGCTGCCCAGGCGGGTCTCGAACCCACGGGCTCTGGCAATCCACTCACCTCAAAGGCACAGGATTATAGGCTGAGCCACCGAGCCCGGCAATCAAACTCATTTTAAGTGGATAAGCATTAGAGAGGTTAAGTAGCTGGCTTAGAGGTTAAGCTCCTTTAAGTGAAGCTAAGAATGCAACTCAAGTCCAACACTATCTTTCACTCTTCCAAAAATATCGACTGAAATTGCTGAGTTTCTAGTGCCCAAGACAAAAGTATCAACCTCAAAACAGTTACCACATGATGTGTCAGATATTATGCTAAGTGCTATATCCTTTCTCAGATAATCCTACCAACTAATCCTTTATTTTTCTGATAAGAAATGGACACCATGGTTCTGAGAGGCAAAGTCACTCGTTCACACTCTAACAGCTAGTAAGTGATAGAGCCAGGACTCAAATCCAGTTTGACTCCATTGTCTCTACATTCAGGCTCTCTTACAAGAAACTGAAATTTGTAAAGACAGGACTTCTTCAACATAAGTCATTTAAACTGCAAGTTTAAATAAGGAAACAAACTCAAAATCTTCAGACCTATTGTGTTTTTCTTAAGGCAAGGGGAGCTTTGACCTTGGAGGGGGGGATATTACCTCAGATCTGTGGTCTTAGCCCTAACCAACCAGCCTGTAGACACTGTCTCCAAATGCCGTGTGTTAATTTATCTTTTATTTCAATAGCTTTAGGGGTACAAGTAGTTTCTGGTTACCGTATGTTCTCACTTATAAGTAGGAGCTAAGCCATGCGTCCTCAAAGCATACAGAATGATATAATGGACACTGGAGATGAAGAGAAGAGTTTGGAAGGGGGACAAGGGATGAAAAATTACCTATTGGGTACAATGTGCACTATTTGGTGATGGGTACACCAAAAGCCTAAATGCCATGTTTTGATCCCAGTTCACCAAGAGAGGTTCTAAATGCTGTCACAATCTCATTTGGAGCTATCCATCAATGCATGCAAGTGAGAACTGGAGGGGTTCAGGCTGAACTACCCTGAAATTAAACCTGCTCCTGTCAAAGCACACGGGATTAGCCAGTTAGGTGATGGGTACAACTTTAATTAGATTTTTGGGCTTTAGCCAGTAAATGCATCCCCACAGAGCTAAGTGCCCGGGTACTGAAGCACATACTTGTCAGGTAGCAGATGACAGATTTCATAAAAGATGAGAACATTCAGAGATAGCCTGGGGATATGGCAAAGCCAATGTCCAATATATGTTGCTTATAAAGGAGAACAAAAAACCTTAGCTTGCTCCTCTCTCCCACCCACCCTGAGTAGAATACGGAGCGCATGAACCAGAGAGAGCTCATCTCAAATAAACAGTTTTCTCTTTCTCCCACATTTCACCAAACGCACACACACACACACACACACACATGTGCGCATGCACACTCGCATGTGCATGCAAACTCAGACACATGCACATACAAGCACACACTAAAAGGCAAGCCTTAAGTCTCAGCCCAATGTATCAAACTCAGAGATATGAGGATCCAAGTAGCATCCTCAGAGGTTAGAACACCTTGAACATCGTAGTTAAGACACAGACTTGGGAACCCTGGTTTTTCTGTGTGTTTGTTTTGTTTTGTTTTTTGCAAAGGCCTCCTGAATTTCCTTGAAGGGATGGATATTGGTCCCTGTGGTGGCAAGGAGGTATAATACAATTCAGGGAATCTGTGATCCTCACTTTTTGACCTTTTTCATTACAAGATTCCCAAAGTAAAAACCAAAGCTTGTATTATTTTTCCACTAGATTCCTTCAGAGACTGTGTAGATTTTATTCAGTCCTGTATTCTCAGTGCCCAGGACAAAGCCTGGTACAGAAATGATAAAATACGAGGAAGAGATAAGGGAGAGTCTCCATATTTATGATCCATAGAGATGATAGCAATTTCATAAGAAAACTGAGGAAAACTGAGGAGACTGCCTTTTAAAGCAGCTATTAGAACAGCCCCACACATGAGCCTCTGAGATACTCTCAAGCCTAACAACAGTACCTACACCACTGCAAGTCTCAATAAGTATACACTGAATAAACAAAAAAACTGAAAATTATAACACACGCTAAGTCAAATGGCACAAGGTCACTGCAATCACAGGTAATTAAAACAAAGAACTGACTCTCAGGGCCCGACTTCTCAGTGTTCATGCAAAATCAGATACAATGAATTAATTCATAAGCCTCAGATCCAAGCTGAATTATTAGTCAAAAAACTGCCTCCTTCCAAAATGCTAAAGAACAGGCATAATTAGACTGGCAATAAATGTTTTTGGCATAAGTAAAGGATGGTTTGATCACATCCAAAAGAGGATTCATTGGCTAACCATCAGAATTGAGAATGCTACAAAAATCAGGACTGCTTGATCTGGGTCCTCTGCACAGGTTTTAAGTTAGAACTCATCTGTAAACAGGACTGAGACATTTCCAAGTGATTTCATAATTCTTCTTGTCCAAAAAAGAGAATAATGGAAAAGAGCCAGATACAGTCCCAGGGAATGAAAACCTTCCCACTTACAAGCTTACTGACTTGGATAACACTGATCTGGTCTTCTGCAGAAATGTTCTTATTGAATGGAGGTATTGTTGAAGACTATACTTCATAAAACTCACCAGAGGCAACTCTTCCCTCGGGCCTCAGTGCCAGTAAAAGCTGTCCTACTTGACATGTTCATGTTACTGACACTAGAAACCTTGTAACTGATTTTCCCTTTTTGCTTTCACTGCCAGGACCACCAGCAAGATTTTAATTTCACTCTTTAGCAATGTGAAGAATGTTACAACATGCATTTTACATACACAATCCGTGGTACCATTTTAGTAGTCATTTTTTTTCCTTTCCCCTAATGTCTTTATTTTTTTTTTTTAATCTCATTTAAGCTTATGACTTTCTTTTTTTGAGTTGGAGTCTCACTCTGTTGCCCAGACTGGAGTGCAGTGATGCTCATAGTCACTGCTGCCTTGAACTACAGGGCTCAGGCGATCCTTCCACTTCAGCCTTCCAAGTAGCTAGAACTACAGGCATGTGCCACCATGCCTGGCTAATTTTTCTTGATTTATTGTAGAGATGAGGTCTCGCCAAGTTGCCCGAGCTGGTCTTAAACCTGTGGGCTCGGGCAATCCTCTCACCTCGGTCTCCCAAAGTGCTGGGATTATAGGCGTGAGCCACTGCAACTGGCCTAACCTCACGACTTTCTATAAACTTCTGAAAATGTTTTTTGAGACATAAAAAGAAATAAATTATAATTTTTAATGCTTCAATTAGCCAGAATACTTCAAGTTGGGTGTTCTTGAGAATGTATTATTCTGGTCTGCCGAAAAGCTAAAAAAGAATTAATCTTCCTTTCTGCAAAAGGCACAGTATTCTCAATATAATTACTGAGGATCTGGCATAGCCACAGCATAGTATCTTAGGTAAAGTCCTGAAATTAGAGACCACAGACCTGAGTCCATGTTGCATATGCATCACTTTCTATACGACCATGATCAAATCACTTAAATTCTGAGGCTGAGATTAATCTTTAAAATAGAGCAGGCACAGAGGCTCACACTTTTAATCCTAGCACTTTGAGAAGCCGAGGAGGGAGGACTGCTTGAGCCCAGGAGTTCAAGATCAGCCCAGACAACACAGCAAGATCTCATCTCTACAAAAAAAATCAAATCAGTTGGGCGTGGTGGCACACCTGTACCCCTCAGCTACTTAGGAAGCTGAGGCAGGAAGACCGCCTGAGCCCAGGAGGTTGAGGCTATAGTGAGTTGTGAGCACCTTTATAAACTGTAAAGTACAATCTACACCTAAGGATCATATCTGCTTTCCTTCTATCACTCTGAATAGCAGTTTTCATTACTGAAGAGGGCATTGAAAACTGAGCTGCATGAAGCCGGAGCTGAATGTGGACCGAGAACAAGACCTGTGTTCTGGGCATTTTCCTAATCAATGTTTTCTTTATTCTACCTGTGGGATGCAGTGAAGTTTGAATAAACATGAGAGAGCCCCAAAGCTGAGTATCCAAGAGTCTTGAATATGCACCAAGACAAGATCTAGAAGCCATACCTATGCATCCCCATTACAAAGGAAAGGATTCCTTTTATTTCCCACATAACCCTGATGTCTCAGAGCCTGAATTATGTGCTAAAGGCCTTTTCTCATCTTCTTGTCTCCCAGATTTCCGTCACCAATCCATCCTCCAGATATCCATCAGACTTGTCTAAACTACACATTTGATCCTGTCAATCCTCTGCTTAACTCCCCCTCTACTGGGGCCTATAGGTCAAGTCCAGGATCCCAAACTCTGACATCTGAGGCTCTCCACAAGCCAACTCTTCCCAAATTAATCTCCCGACATGTTCCTAAAGGCAACTACCCTTCACTATAGCCCTGAACTCTTCCCCAAAATCACCATACTCTCTCCTACCTCTGAACCTTCAAAACCCTTCTCTCCCTTGTCTACCTATTAATCTTTAATTCAAACTTCAGGAGCAGTTCAAAAGCTGCTTTCCTTAGGAGGCTTCTATGGTCCTGCGAGCCACTTCCTCTCTCTGTGTTCCTATGGAAGCATGTTCATATCTGTTAGGGAATTGTCCCCATGCCTACTAGAGGGCATGAAGAGTGTTCAATGTTGCCAAATGTATGAATGCATTCCTTCCCTTTGCCAGGGCAGAAATAGAGACCACTATAAGGTCTGGATTTTGTCCGTTTGTTTCCATCTAAAAGCAATACCAGTAGCAGCTGGTGAGTGGGAGATGCTCTAGTTAAATAAGGAGCCTGGTTAACAGAAACAAGTTGATAAGATATGCAAGGCTTGTGGGCTATGCTTCTACCTGTGCATTTATCCTAGCACCATAAAGCAAAAACACCACCCTACCAAGTTTCCCTAGATTCCGAACAAGCCAATACCTACTAAATCTGGTCCATCATGTGAGATGGATACATCCAAATTCTTAAGACTATAAACAAAAGTTAACTAGAGTTATGATTGTGATACAATGTATATACAAAAAGGATACCATGGTCAAATCATCTTGTCAGAAACATATATATAACTTGATCTATAAAAGTAGTCACAATGAGATGCCAAGAAGCTCTGAGTCACAGGAAAGCTCACTTGAGGTAGGCAGTTAGAGAGCACAGCTGTTGTTTTAGTCTGTCCAGTGCTCTGAGACAAAATATCACTTTCTCTGAGTACTTACCCAAGCCCCTCCAAACATGCAGCTCTACAGGAGGCTGCCAGTGATGTATACTCCTCTGTCTCTCGCTCCCTCTTCTATCAAAGCACGATGGACCTGTAACCCTAGTTGGGCTTCTCAGTACCTCACCTGCCTGACAGAAAGCCAGTCAGGGTAGTAGAAAGTGAGAGTCTTCCTTCCTTTTCTGCAATAAACTGACATGATTCCAGCAGGGCTAGCAACAAGGGATCCAACCACTTAGAACAGAAGTAAAGGGATGTAAGAAAAAGAAGCTGGCAATGTCCCAGTGCCTCTGTCCTTAGAGCAGTTTAGTTACACAAGGCAATAAGGTTCCCTTTTTGCCAAAATTAATTCAAGTTGGGTTTCTGACACTCACAAGAAAATCCCACCCATAGTATATTTCACCTGAGTACTACCCTCTTGCCACCATAATCCCCTTCCATTCCTTGCCAAATATTGTAACCACCTTACGAAGATAGATACATGTAATGTAGGAATACATGTTTTTGCCCACAGCAGCCCAAAATTCTTCTAGAAACAACTACATAAATAAGTGAATTAGAAAACCAGCAAACATCTAACAATTGAAGGATACATAAGAAAATTACAGCATCTCCACTTGATGTAATGTTATACAGCCATTTCAAATGCTTACCAAGATTAAGTTATAATGTAGAAAAAAATTGCATATTATATGTATATATGTGTGTGTGTGCGCGTGTGTGTGTGCATGCACACGTGTGCACATGCACGTATGAGGAAGAACTAAAAAAAAACACACAAAATTTATTTATTAAAAAATCGTGTACTTATTATATTCTTACATGTTCAAACTTCAGTCACCTTCAAAGTACTCTCCGTTTGATGCAATACACCTATCAAGATGCTTTCTCCACTGCTCAAAATAGTTTTTGAACTCGTCAGTTTTGATGCCCGTTAGTGCTTCTGCCATTTTTTGTTTCACCTCTTCCACATCAGCAAAACGTTTCCCTTTGAGAACTTTTTTCATTGGGGAATCAAAAAGTCACTTGGGGTAAGATCGGGTGCATAGGGGTTATGCTGTTTTTGGTCAAAAACTGCTAAACACTCAGTGCTGTGTGGGCAGGTGCACTCATAAATCACCCATCATGAAATGGGCAAACACACTGAAATAATCCCCAAAAAAGATTCACTGAAGCTGAACACAGCCTCTCACAAATAATGCTAGCTGATACACTGATGCCAATGGATTCCTACAATACTTACATAGTGGGGGAAACCTGTACTATAAGAAGCCTGTCCTCCAAAAGATAATTTCCGTTGTTTTTGCCGTCCTCTCTCATATATATATCTTCTGCCATCCAAATTATACTGAATGGTCATTTTTATTATGGGGATTAGGGAGCAACCATTTTAAACTACAAAAACTATCATCTAACAGTGAAGGATATAAGAATTGACTATAAAAACTGCAATTCTTAAAAGAGTCCTCTAGCCAGACCTTTTTTTTTCTTTTTTTGAGTAAGCAGGATTTATTGAGAGGACAGAGAAGCTCCCACAGTGGGAGGGGATCCGAAGGGGTTGCCCCCAGACTTTTCTTTACCTCATCCATAAAAGCATGCTGCTCAGCTCTTACCCTTCTTATTCAACTCAAGTGTCAGCACCTCCTAGAAGATTTGCCTGACCACTCCATTCCACAAAGATCATTTACACTAAATATACGTTGCATTAATTAGCTGTGGATTTTAACCAGTTTTGCATTTTGTCATGTATAACATCTTCACTTCCCTTAGAAAAATAAAACTCTTTACCTGTACAAAGACCATTTGTAGACCTAATCCTGAACTGTACCTCACATCTTTAAAATTTTTTTAAAAAGGAAAACTTTTAGAAGTTATCCACTGAAATTCCAGCAGCATCCAAACCAGATTCATTTGGTGTTTAATAGCATTAATAAATATGAGAAACAAGTCTTTTAATAACATGTAAAAGTAGTGGGAAACTGCCAGGGAGGGTGTGATTGGCAGTAGCAATAAATTGCCGGGAGATGGGGGAGGAACACCTCATCAACAAGAATACCTGCATAACGAACATTTGTATACCTAACCCTGAATTGTACCCCACATCTTTAAAATTATATATTTTTTTAAAATAACATACAAAAAACTGATATATTCCAACACTGCTAGTGGCAGCATAAAATGGGCCCATCCTTAGACAAATAATTTGACAGTATAAAATATTTCCACCATCTGACCCACTAATCTCACAGAATCTGTCCTAGGGATTCCAAGAGAAAATGTCTTTATGCCCAAAAGCATATGCACCATTCAGGCTATGCATGGTAGCTCACTAAATCCCAGTACTTTGGGAGGCTGAGGCAGGAGGATAACTTGAGACCAGGATTTCGAGATCAGCCTGGTCAACACAGTGAGGCTCCGTTTCAAAAAAAAAAAAAAAGAAAGAAAGATAATTCAACATGATCATTCTGGAGCCTATACAATATGGGGAGGTGCATATGATAGATTAAGTGATGAAGGGATACAGAATAGTACTTAGCCTCTGATTAAACCAGGAATTCGTGTGCAACAGGACAGAAAGGTAATAATGAAGTGCAGAAATAGTTATTTTGTTAGGATAGTAGAACTGCAACTAGTGTTTTCCTATTTTTCTAAATTTCTTTTATTGCTCCCATAAGTATGTTAACTTTTTATAAAGATATAAACATTTGTATTTCAATTTTTTCTTCAGTGATAACATTGGGACTTCAAACTTTGGATCATGGCGTCCTTACCACCAGCAGCCACCATAAAACCAACCACTGGTACCTGTAAACTCTCTTTTGAGTCCTCTACTCTGAGAACTCTGCCTGCCCCAAGATCAAAGGCAGGTAATTCAATTAACCTGCATGCCAATGATCACTCAGATCCCAATCCTGATTGCACCAAGGCTATGTATCTAGATATGACTCTCAGGAGGTACTAAATTAAAAGATGCTAAATACCTAAGTTTAAATAGAATTGAAATTTAATAAGCTTACCAAATTTAGAGAGGTTTAAATGCTAATACCTATTGCTGAATAGAGCATAGTCATATAAAAAGATCACATAAAAAAACCTTTCCGATTCAGAAAGATTCAGAAAACAATCTTTCTGGAGAACTTGAGCATATCTATATGTTAAAATATCCATACTCTTTGATTCAGTTATTATATTTCTATCAGAAATAATCAGTGAGCCAAGCGCAGTGGCATGCACCTATAATCCCAGCTACTCAGGAGGTTGAGATGGGAGGATTGCTTGAGTCCATTGAGTCCAGGAGTTCAAGACCAGCCTGGGCAACACAGTGAGAGCTCATTAAAAAAAAAAAAAAGAAGAAAAAGAAAAAAATCTATAGATAAATATTTATAGACAACGATATTTGCTGCAGAATTTATTATAAGGCAAAAAAAGGTAAAATGACTTAAATGGCTCTTCAGTAAGTAGTTAAATAAATTGTAATTTCAAGTGTTGAAATATCATGGTGGCACCAAAAATAATGTTTTTGAAGAACATCCATGATATGGCAACACACCAAAGACAGAACAACGAATTTAAAAAAGCAGATAGGCAGGGCATAATGGCTCACATCTGTAATCCAGAACTTTGGGAAGCCAAGGCAGAAGAATTACTTGAGGCCAGTTTGACACCAGCCAAAGCAACACAGTGAGACTCAATCTCTTGAAAAATGTTAAGAATTAGCCAGGCATGGGGATACATGCCTACAGTCCTAAGTACTCAGGAGGCTGAGGCAGAAAGATTGCTTGAGCCCAGGAGTTTGAGTCTGCAGTGAGCTACCATGCCACTGTACCCTAGCCTAGATGATACAGCTAAACCCTGTCTCAAAATAATAAAATAAACAGGATACAAAACTGTATCTTCAGCTTGATACCTATAAAGAGTGTGTGTGTGTGTGTGTGTGTGTGTGTGTGTGTGTGTGTGTGTGTGTGAATGAGAGAGAGAGAGAGAGAGAGAGAGAGACAGAGATAGAGAAAGAAACAGAGACAGAGAGGGAGAGAATAAAAAGACAAAAACATCAAATAGTTTTAAAACTGGTCATTTCTAGGTAATGAGACAATGAGTGAAATATTTTTTTCTTTGTATTTTCCAGATTTTTCTAAGTTTTCTGTACTGCATCTCACCGTATCACTAGAAACGGCCACACAGCCCCAGCCCAAAAGCACTGCCCACTCTCAGAATAGTCAGTACTCACATGGATGATGCAGTCTCTTTGGCTCTTCTCTCGATGGGTTTCTTCCAGGTTCTTCTTGAGTCTCTCCCTCTCCTCCTGCAAATCACTCAGCTCCTGGGTGGCCTTCTTAATGTTTCTACGCAGTCTGTGGTTCTCCGTACTCTTGGTGAGGTTTTCTGAGCGCAGCTCAGCCAAAAGGGTGTCGTTTCCAGACAGAGCTGCCTCACAGTTTTCAGGCGCCTAGAAGAGAAGGAAGAGAGGCAAGATTCTCCCACCTCATTAAACTAACCAAGAAATCTAGGCTCCTTTTTCTTCTCACGGGGTAAGGGAAGCAAAAAGATTAACATAGATAACATTCAGAATCCAAGGCAAAAATAATACAAAGATTTTAGAATAACACAGGATAATGATTGTTATGATATTGATGTTAAGGAAGCAAAGCCTACAGTTGTATAAAAGAAGCATTTTTTAAAGGACTAGAAAAAAATCACAAAATGTTAACAGTAACTGTTTTTAGTTGCATGGGACTACAGTTAATTTTTTTTTCATTTCTTTGTATTTTCTAAGATATGAGAGCATGCTACTATTACAACGGCTTAAAAAAAAATTAAGTCATTTTAAAAAATGGTAGACAGCCGGGCTCGGTGGCTCAGCCTGTAATCCCGCGCCTTTGGGAGGCTGAGGTGAGTGAATGCCTGAGCCCGCGGGTTCGAGACCCGCCTGGGCAGCGAGACCTCATCTCTACAATAAATCAAAAAATCAGCTGGGTGTGGTAACGTGCGCCTGTAGTCCCAGCTACTCAGAAGGCTGAGGCGGAAGGATCGCCGGAGCCCAGCAGGTCGAGGCTGCGGTGGCCGGGAGCGGCCACTGCACTCCAGTCTGGGCGACAGAGTGAGACTCCAACTCAAAAAAAAAAAAAAATGGTATATGCCAGGCATGGTGGCTCAAACCTGTAATCCCAGCATTTTAGGAGGCTGAGGTAGGAGGATCGCTTGAGGCCAGGAATTTAAGACCAGTCTGGGCAATATGGTAAGACCCTATTTCTACAAAAAATTTTTTTCCAAAAATTAGCTATGTGTGGTGGCACACACCTATAGTTCCAGCTACTCAGGAAGCTGAGGTGGGAAGCGAGTCCAGGAGTTCAAGGTTACTGTTAGCTATGATCAAGCCACTCTATTCCTAGGTGACAGTATAAGACTGTCTCAAAAAAAAAAAGAAAACCTTGACAAATAGAGTCAGAGAAAGCTATGAAGAGAGTTCTCGTGCATAAATGCCTGATAAAAACTATCATAAAAGACTAAAAAACCACAACCTTGCACAAAGGCCATCACAACCTTATACAAAAAATACTTCTAGAAAGACATCTGCCCAGCAACTGTCTGTCCAACTTTGAACTGGTATCACCCTTGTTATTGATTGTTGTAGCCAAGGAAATTATCTCAAAACAATTATGTAATCCTCCTTATTTTTCCTTTAAAAAAGCTTTGTCTTCCTTTACCTCTCTGAATATGCACATAATTTACTATGGCACATATATTCTCATTGCAATGCCTATTCCCAAATAAGTATCATTTTCTTTTATAGGGTACTTAGGTTGACCAAAAGCAGAGATGTATCCAAGCACTTGCAATGTTCATCTACGTTTAGAACAGCTCAAACTCAGAGCCATCTGGAGAAAAAGAAGTGGTTAGCATGGTAGTGTAATGGCCACCCTGAGAAGCTATAACTTCAGCGAAGTCCGAGATTAAATGAGTCAAGAACATCTTTATTTCATCAATACACAATTCAGTAGAGAAAATACATATGTGATTATCAAACATATGTACATCTGTGAAATGGAAAATAATATCCTGTTTTCATAAGGTTGTTGTGAAAATTAAATGTGATACACAAAGTGCCATTTCAGTAGGTACAGGATGAATAAATCGGGTTCCCCTTTTCCCTCACTTACTCCATGATCTTTCATTTCCAATCAAAAAGTAACAGGTTTCTAAAACCAAAAGCTATGTATATAAAACCATTATCCAAGAATTAAAAAAAAAAACAAAGTACTATATTTTTGTGCCAGAAGAAGACGGTACCACCTAATTTAGGGGTGAGCTAACAGCATTTATTGTACCCTAGATACACTTTCTTATTTAATCCTTGAGTGATTATTCAGATTTTACAACGCATAAACAAGCTGGGAGAGTTCAACTATCTTGCCAAAGGTTACACAGTTAGTGAAAAGCAGAGTCAAGATACAAATCCATGTCCTACCTCATGTTCTTCCCAGTAAAAATAATATGGTATATCCATACAATGGATTATATGCAGTTGTTTAAAAAGATTGAGGAGCACAGAAATAAATATGCACACACATACACACATACACAAAAGATGCATGTCAACTGCTAAAATCAAATAAGGTCAGTGGATGATATTCATGTCAATGTTCTGGTGTCGATATTATATTGCAATTATGCAAAATGCTGCCTTTGGGAGAACTGAGTAAAGAGCATAAAGAATATGTATGTGAGTTTACAATGGTGGGTAAAAAAATGTTTTATTTTAAATTATTTTATTTTTTAAAAAATTAATTTTTTAAATAATTTATTTTTAAATTTAATTTAGTTTTTTTTTTTACTTAAGTTTAAAAAATTTTTTTAAAAGACTGGGTATGCCAGGCGCCGTGGGTCATGCCTGTAATCCCAGCACTTTGGGAGGTAGAGGTGAAAGAGTTGCCTGAGCCCAGGGGTTCGAGACCAGACTAGGCAACATAGCAAAACCTTGTCTCTGCAAAAATAAAAAAAATTAGCCAGGCATGGTGGTGCATGCCTGTAGTCCCAACTACTTGGAAGGCTGAAGTGGAAGAATCACCTGAGCCCTGCAGGTCGAGGCTAACAGTAGCCGTGAGTGTGCCACTGCACTTCCATCTGGGAAACAGAGTATGACTCCAGCTCAAAAAAAAAAAAAGACTGGGTAGATTCATATACACTGCCATGGCAAGAATGTTAGATTTGTTTTAAAGGTTATAGATCAAAATACACACTATGATTCAATTTAATTTTTTAAAGTTTATATGAATAAATATGCTTTAAAGAGTCAAGGCATTAACAGTGAACATCCTTAACAGTGATTGCGTTGATGATTTCTATCCACCTCCTTCTACTACTTTAAATATTTTATAAATTTTCTATAGTGTGAATTTCCACTTTTATAGCTGGGGGAGGGGATGCTACTTTCAACTTGAAAATATATCTTTTAATGAGTATGGAGGTAGCAGGAGCCAGTCCACACCGTAACATGCACTAAGTCATACCTGTGATTAGATTTCACATCTCTGAGCTTCTGAACCTTGGCAACCACTTCAAGAGTTAAAATATCACTTACTGTTGCTTCATTGGCAGGCTTAATGCCACCCCTGTGAACTCTGGCTATTTTACTAATGCTGCCATCAGTTTAAACCACATGAGATCCCAAAAAGGTCCCAATACGTGAAAGAAATTTACAAGTATCTGCGCATTTACAAGTATCTGTGCAACATTCAAACTATGTACACTCACACTGAAATGGTCAATATAAGTATACTGTATGTGCATTTACTGACACAGTAAAGTTCCTAAACCTCCTACCTTCTTGGGTAAGAATTAAATGAGGGTTCTCAGAACAGCCAATCTGACATGTTTAATCTGATTAGTTGTGACAGCTCCTCATCTGTGCACTACAAGACAAGAGACCTGACCAACAAAGATCTCAAAAATCATTCTTTAAGTCTTTCAACAAGGACTGAGGGCTATTAAGTTAAATATGCCTAATAAATCCAGGTAACGTTTACATTTACAAGATTCCTTTCTTTTCTTCAAGGCCCAACATACCAAGTAAAATACAACACTTAATAAGTATGTCTAGTTTCTCTGGCTATCAATTGCCAACATTTATTTTTCCCCAAGCAATGGAAAACATGGTTTTCCTAAGAATTCAGCTTCTAAAGCTTGTTATTTTCTAAGCAAGGAAAAAACACCAGTATAAAGTATAATCTCAGCCGGGCTCGGTGACTCAGCCTGTAATCCCGTGCCTTTGGGAGGTTGAGGTGAGTGGATTGCCTGAGCCCCCGCGGGTTCGAGACCCGCCTGGGCAGCAAGACCTCATCTCTACAATAAATAAAAAAATCAGCCGGGTGTGGTAGCGCATGCCTGTAATTCCGGCTACTTGGAAGGCTGAGGCGGAAGGATCGCCGGAGCCCAGCAGGTCGAGGCTGCGGTGGCCGGGAGCGGCCACTGCACTCCAGTCTGGACGACAGAGACTCCAACTCAAAAAAAAAAGTATAATCTCAGCTCCATTTTATCAACTACTGTTAAAACAGTGGAGAAGGCAAGTCTGAGATCTCTGAAGCAGAGATTCATTTATGCTCCTAGCGTACCATGATTTAAACCAAATTACTCCAACTATTCTTGTTGTGAACCAAAGCTCTGCAAAAGATAAGGCATAGAATATGAATCTTGGGAGTCAAACAGTCTTAAACTAGATTTAACTTCTAACTTCTACTTTATAACCAAAAGCAACATCAGTGTATGGGGTGGGGAGAGGGAGCTTCAGGCAGTATGGACTTATTTTGATGATGGAACTTAATTGATTCATTAAGTTATTAATAATAGATATAAACTGTATAGGGAAACTAGAATCATAAGAAAATGTTAAAATAATTAAAGACACAAAACTAAAATTAGGGAGAGAGACGGAAGATCAAGGAGCTGGTTGGTCAGCAGGAATCCTTGCAGTACCACATTGCGGGGGGAGGGGGAAGAAAGAAAAGTCAAGTTAAAAACATCAAGGCCTGGAACACAATCCTGGAAGGAAGAAAGCAGCTAGGACCAAAGCAGCCAGATGAGAGGAAGTATGGGACAACAGCTAAAAATGCAGGCTTTGAAGTGAAACTGACTCTAGGGTCAAATCCTAGCTCTATCACTTACCAGTTTGGCGACCCTAAGCAAGATACTTGAATCTTATTTCCTCTGCAGTAAAATAAGGATATTAACACTGCCTATTTCATAGAGTTGATGTGCAGATAACTGAGATTATCTATAGGGAGTACTTAGCACAATCTGGAGCAAATATGTGTTCAATAAATGCCAGCTGCTATTATTAGCAACTACTATATTTAAATCCTGGCTCCGCCACTCACTAACTGTGTGACAGTGAATAAGCCGCATACCCTTGCTGGCTCTTAAAACCCCACAAACACAAGGGGAATGATAATTATCTTTCTCACAGTGTTGTGAAGATTATATGGCATAATCTATGTCATTTGCACCAATACTTGGCACTCCTAACCTGTGAGGGTACTTTTCATTATCTTTATAATATTGAGGAGGGGGCTCCAGAAGCGCCCAAAGCTGGTGGAGAACTTTCCCCTAATTAGACTGAGCTAATTCTATCACTAAAGACCACCCACAGATTTCCTTATTAAAATCATCCAAGTCCCTTTCAGCTGCGGAAGTCCTCGCTTCACCAGGAGTCAGGATTAAAGAGACAGCCACTTAAGCCAAAGTGAACACTTACCTGGAATTTCTGGGTCTGTGCCTTCTCTGCAGCTTCTCTGGCTTTAGCAGCCTCTCTGGCTTTAGCAAGGGCAGAACTGAGCTCTTTGATTTCAGAGTTAAGTTCTTCAACCTGGGGAAAAATAAGAAATAGTAGCCAAGTATGCAACTGGGCTCTCCTCTCCCTGCACAGCCCACATGCTTTCCTGCTCAAATGTGGAGTGCTTATAACCAAGAGCCTTGTAGTCAGAAAAGACCCTAGTGGGATTTCTAGTTTGGCTATTTAACTAGCTGAATGACTTCAGGCAAGGTACTTAACCTCTTTGAGACTCCATTTCCTCTACTGTAAAACGAGGACACCACCACTCACCCAGCTACAGTGTTGTCAAGGTAAAAGGGGGCCATGTGCATTGGTGCTAAAAGCATGCCTGGCTCATACTAGGTGTTGCCATCACCATTGTCCATATAGATGACCCACTCAATAACCTAGCTTGTCTATTCCAAGAATTCTTCATCCTCCGGTGACTTTCTCCTATACCCTAGAATTAACCATGAACCACCATGACCACACTCTGGACTCTGCTGGCACCCAGAACTGCTCTACCACTGGTGTCCCAACATACTGAAGGACTCAGCTGGGCCTTGAACTCCAAATTATGACTACTGCTATGAGGAGCCAAATCTCTACTGCACCTGACACTGGTAGTTATCCAAACTCTTGCACTCCTTTAGCTTCAACACTACCGTTTCCTGGGGAGTTTCCTATTTCTGCATCCATTCCTTCTGTTTCCTTTGTGCATTCCTCTCCCTACTCCTGAAAGTCTGATGCCCCCTGCAATCCCATCCTCAGCCAAATTCTTTCCCATTCTGCACTGCCCTTGAATAACTAGGCCAACT
Organism: Carlito syrichta; assembly: GCF_000164805.1. NCBI lineage: Eukaryota > Metazoa > Chordata > Mammalia > Primates > Tarsiidae > Carlito > Carlito syrichta. The sequence goes on along the minus strand of NW_007026373.1, from coordinate 963,178 downwards.
TTCAGAATTTTAACTCACACATGTATACAGGTGATTCCCAGATCAACCTCTTCTGGCCTGCACTCTCTGCAAGCTTGGAATAGACACTCAAATATCAGCAACCTGGACATCTCACCTGTATGGTCTGCAGGTTCCTCAAAGTCAGTGCTTTCTTAACAGACCCATCAGCCCCCTATTCTCACTATCAGCCTCCATTATCCATGATTTGAACTGAGTCAGTGGCACCACCATATCCCTAGTCATGAGAGCCAGACACCTAGACGTCACCTTTGACTGTTCCTTCTCTGAAGTCCTACAGCTAATCCTCAAATAATTTTCCCAAATTTATTTTGCTTTTTATTTCGTATTTTACTTATTAAATAAACTCTTCCTCCTCCATTCCTGCTTGCTGTGACCACTGTTCCAATTCAGCCTTTCTTAGTTCTCAACTAAGCTATGTGCCTCCCTGCCTCCATTCTCTTCCTCCTTCAATCCACTCTCTGATTATGGTCAAAGATCTTTCTAAAATGAAAATGTGATCATACTCCTTCTGCTCAAGAGCTTTTAGTGGACTTAAGTGCTAGCCAAGCAGCTCAATATGATTGTTCTCCCTCCTACCTCCTCCAAGGACTGGCCCCTTGCGACTGTTCCAGTTTCTCCTCTCACCTCCCTTAAGTTTTGTACTGTGTCTTCTGATCACTCCAAATTATGATGCATATCAGGTTCTTTTCTAACTTAATGCCTTAACCAATGTTCTCCCTTTGTCCCCATCCCTGCCTTCCTTCCCAAATGACTCCTACTCATCCTTTAAGATGCAGCTCAAGCACCTTCTGCTCTAAGCATTGCTCCTCACATCCCACACCCACACCCCGCATGGTTCAGGTCCCCTCTGCCTCCCCAGCCTGCTGTACTTCCCTCAGTCACAACACCCATCCTCTTTACTCCCCACTACACTTGTGAGCAGGCTGGGTTTCCTTCTCTGTCTATGCCTAGGATAGTTACTGGAACATGACAGACTGCTGTACTAACGAGAGGAAAACAGCACAGAACCATTAGCCACTACCTTGGATTTCAAAGGCAACAACCTAGATAGCTCTCTAACTAGTTCACAGTCCAGGCCTTGCCTCCCAAAACTCCTTTAACTTAATTTTCTGTTATCCTTCAAAAGACTAGACCTGCATTGTCCAATACTGTCCACAGTGGCTTTTGGCACATGAAATGCTGTTAGTCTGAAGTAAGATGTGCTATGTAAGTACAAATGGGCTCCAAATACTTAGTTTTGAAAAAAATGATTGTCAAATACCTCAGTATTACTTTTGTTATATTAATTATATGTTGAAATGATTACATTTGGAATGTACATATTATTCAAATTAATTTCACCTGCTTCTTTTTACATCTCTTAATGTGGCTACCAGAAACGTAAAATTACATATGCAATTCACATTATATTTCTACTGGACAGCACTGGATTAGACACTCCAAAAGAATATCCAATTGACTAAAAGATCACTTCCTCACTTTCTATGCTGTCTCAGCTCTCTTACAAACTTTTTATCTAAAGCTAAAAATTCAGGGTAGGACAGGCCAGTCACAGAAGCTAATAAAGAAAAATCTCACTTCAAGTGTATCAGGCATACCTCTTTTTCCTTTGATTTTAATGCCATGGTTAAACCCTGAATGGCTTTATCCCTCTTTAAACTATTTTTCTTCTCTGTAGCAATTTCCATTTCCTTCTCTCTCAGGTCCTCCTGAAGTGCCTAAATTAGATTAGAGAAAGATTCACTAAGTTGATGCGTTCCAACCAAAATGCACTGTAAATATATCTTTAAGAGCACACTCAAATGCAGTTATTCTATCTTATTCCTGTCAACCTGTGATTAATGTTTCCAAGCCAAGCTGAACATAGTGGCATCGGCTCCAAGTTACTGTGTTACTGCTCACGGCAACAGGGCTGGGTGAAGGGAAGGGGATCAGATCAGTTAAGATGATGACAGCTATTCCTATGGGAAGGATTCCAATGCCTTCTGGAATTTGAATACAGTCACATCAGAGTCTTTGAAACCATATCAGGTTATTTGGGGGAAATAACAGATCATTAATTTCATTCCTTTTGATGGAGACTGAACTACATATTTACAGTCTGAGTTCATTTCTAAAGATAATCACCACTGCCTCCCTCCCGGGTTGTTGTGAGGATCAAATGGGATAATGGATGTGAAAGCACTTTCTAAGCTGGCAGGCAGTACACAAATGCCCGCTGCTGTGACTGAGCACAGCATGGAGCACAGACAGGCCTGAATCCTTGTGCTACCTCTTCCTAGTTATGTGATCTTGGGCAAGTGACCTCACCTCTCTGGGCCTCAGGTACCACATCTATAAAATGGGAACGTCTACTTCACAGAGTTATTGCAAAGATGGAGAAATTCTTTCTAAGATGCCTTATACTTGACTGGCATACAGCTGCATGTGATAAATGACAGTTATCGTCACACAGAATTATCTGTTGCACTCAATAAAACAAGAAGCAAGAACAGGATAAATCTTCAAAAAAAATTTTTTAACTTTATCAACATACCTGGATCCTCTCTTCAAAGTGATTTCTTTCTTTCTGCAGGTCCATTTGTGCAGCCTAAGAAAAGGTATTAATTGATGCCCAGAAGAGACCCACAATCCAATAGCTTCCCCAGAACAATGAGCATAAGCATGTCATTTACTCACTTTCCCTCATTACTGTGGAACTGATTAAAACAAGTGTCTCCTCCCTGTCTGCCCCACCCAAAGTCCCACCCAATTTGAGTGAGGAAAACTGTGAAAACAAGCAACCCACAGTGGTTGATGACCAGCCCCACAGAGAATAAACCAAGGTGCTGCTGAACAAGATGAAGGCCTACTAAAGGGCACCTCCCAGGAAGGGAAAAGAGGGCTAAAAGGAAAGGTAGGAGAGAACAGCTAAGCATAGATGAAACCTAAGTGGCGAGGCCACAGAACTCATTGCTGTGGCAGAGACACAGACCCCACTCCATGAAGACACTAAGACTTTTCATGAACATCCAGAACATCCCCAAGGTGAATGTAGCACATGCAGCAGCCACTCTCGGTCCAACAAGAATGGAAAACCTAGACTAAGACCTACCTGTACTTCCCCAGCCTGCCCACCTTCTTCAAATGGGCTTGCTGGGGAAACTGCCTAGTGTAGGGGCAGGAGTCCAGGTAGGTTTTGGGTTCACCTACTAGTTAAGCCACCTCTTGGAGCCTGGAAAAATATAACTCCTCTGAGCCTGTTTGTAAACTCGACAAGGAGACCATGATCTCTACCTCACCAGATGGCTGGCAGGATTGAACATAGTGGGGTAGTGAATCCCCTCTCATACTGCAAGGCCCAATATGGATTATTCCCATTCCCTACTACCTCTCAGGTTGCAGACCAAAGTTGGCCTCAAGCCTACCTCTAACCACAAAGGCAAAACGGACTTCTACAATGCACCACAACTGTATCCTAAGAAAACCCAAAGGATGAAAATAAAGTCTCCAGGCAATAACAAATCAACACATGGTGAAACACAGGCAAGCAGGTATGGGACTTTTTTTTAATCAACGTTTTACATAAACAGGAGGCTGAAAGGGAAAAAAATAACACCAGGGTCCCTGACAAAAGCAGTTTCTGTTCATCTGCAGCTGACAGGAAACTCATATTTAGAAGCAGTATGTGTGTGAACCATGAGGGCTGAATGTACACTCCATTTCCCAAAGAAGAGTATAGAGGGTTAAAGTCTCCCTTCCTGTCCCATCACCTTACCTCAGTTTCTCTCTGCTTTTCTTCTCTCAGAGCAGCAGAAAGTCCTTGGAGCTCTCCAGATGATGCATTCTCATCAGGAGATGCCATCTGAGATTTCTCCTCTTTAAGGCACTGAATTAAAGCTTTTTTGCTCTTCAAAGACAGCTTCAACTCCTCAATCAGTCTAAAAGAGAACAAAATTTAAATATTAATTCTAAGCTGTTCTCTTAGCTCAGTGGAGCAGGAGGAGGTAGGAAATGGGACCAAACATCTTCAAAATAGTCATGTCCAACGACTGAACATAAATGGAATCACATTTTGCAGGTGACATAACTGGTACCCTTGCCTTCAAGCCTGGCTCCAGTCACTCCAACTCTGAGTCTCCAGACTATGGTCTAGCCAAGTCATATCCCTGTTCAAAGGCTCCTACCACAGACAGCGGTGAATTACTAATTTTTTGGCCAAGAAATTTTCTCTCCAAAAAAAATTTCACCAAAACCCAAGCAAAGGAATCCAATAAAGCAGAGCTGTCCCCGTGAGTATAGAAAAGACAGGGAATGTCTCTCCAAGGCTTCTCCGGCAGAGTTTTAAAACACACTGACTTTCAAAATAAAGGCCAGACTCTTCCATAGGCCTTCAAGGCCCTAGGTCTTAAGGCCTGCCAGATCAGAGGTCCTTGCTGACAACTTCAGTCTCACCTCTCACAGGAAGCCAACACCATCTCCCTCCCCACTCAGCAGCCTCACTTTCAGTTCTCTCCGAAGCCAGGCTGCTTTGTGCCTCTGAGACTTTGCTCATGCTTTCCCCTCTACATAGAACACTTTTCCAACTATTCCCCACTTCCACTTGGCAAACGCCCATTCATCCTGCCAGAGATAGTGAAGCATCACCTCCCCTCCAGGAAGCTTTTGCTACCCTGCACCCCAAGTGTCCCTAGAAGTGAAAGCTGAACACTCCCAGTCTGGATCACCAAGTTAGCCTATCAGCTGCTCCTTGACCATGGCAAGTAATACAACCTCTCTGAGCTCATGTTTCCTCAGCTATAAAATAGGGTTAACTTGCTAATGTGGATTGGAGATAAGCTGTTTAAAACAACCCTTTATCATTCCTAGCATACAGTAGAACTCAACGAGTAACAGTTGCTGTAATTATTATTTTCTTAAACATTCAACAATTAGCATTTTGTCAGAGAACCTTCAGAAAAGCCTTTGGTAGTGAAACCTAGAAAGCAACTTAGTTTGGTAGAAAGAACAAAGGCTTGGAAGTCTGGCAGAGCTGCCCTAGTGAAGCACCCAGCTTCCCAGGGTGAAGGCGAGGAGGGAGATAAAGTAGCTGAAGCAACCAGCAATGCACTAGATAGAGGGTGCCGGGCAGCACCAGAGCAATGCCCTAGAAACCAGGAAAGAGGTGTAAGATTGCCCTCTAGGGGTTCAACTCTGAAATCATCATATAAGCAACTGGAGTGGTAAAAACCCCCACAAAACGATACATATAAAACGGAAGCATTGTATTGTATATCATTCATAATCTTGATAAAATTGATTTTTTTTTTAGTTACCTTAAAGCAAGCTCTAGATAGAGTGGGCAGGCCTGGTGGGAACTGTGGCCAAATGGGAGCACTGGGCCCATCTTAAGAGAGCTGCAGCCTCCTGCCCAACAGAGGGTTAATCTGGGTGGCAGGTCTGGATCCATCTCACCAGAGCACAACCAAGGACTCCTGCTTCAATTCTGTGCTAACTTCTGACTTAGGCTTAGGCTTCTAGGCAGGCCTGCTTTCAGGGAGGGAACACGCTGCTCCTAGGCCCAGAAGAGTCTCACCACAAAGATGGTCAAGCCCTGAGCAGAAATCCAGCGCTTAGCATCTCGTTGCTGCACTGGTCTCTGGGAGTGTGACTGGAACACATCTATGCCTGAAATAGATGCATTCACAGGAATGACAAATCAGGTTTCTGTGACTGTCTAGCCAATCCTATGGGAAATCCCTGGAAGATACAGCCTTTAGCAAAGCCCTGACTAGACCACCCACATCCAAGGAGACCCTTCCACATAGACCACCAGAAGTACTGAGCAAACATTAACCTTTTCCAAATTCCCTCTTCCAAAAAAGACGAGAAGTCAAGTTTCTGCAGCCCACGCCAACGGGCACTCTCCTCGAGTGCCCTGAAATGGGCCAGGCTCTGAAACTTGCATGTACCACTCTCTCTGCTCAGCAAGATATCTTCGCTCAACTCCTAGGACTCCTCCCCAGCCCCACACCCAGCCAGAGCTGATCCCTTCCTTTGCTTTTCTTACAGTACAGAACCATGGACTCACCTCTACTGCAGCATTCACAACATGTTTTTTTAATATCTATCTCCTCTCCCACACTGGGAAATCCATGTAAGCAGGACAGTGTTCATCCCTGCCTGTCCAGCATATATTCCCAGGGCCATGATGAGTAGTTGGTTAAGGAATGACTGTATCTCCTTTAATCCAAGCTTAATTCATATACCCCACCACCTCCTAGATTCTACTCACACACCCCTCAAACCAAACATGTCCCAACCAAAAGCATCATATTACCACTCCCTCTACCCAAAAGCATTTCTTTCTCCCTTTTCTTCCTCCAGACTCAGCAAACTGCACCATCTCCCCAAGTTGCTCATGCCTGAAGCCTGGGAAAGGGAGTGTTACTGCAAACTTTTCCCTCATCCCCAAATCTAGTCAGTCACCAAGCCCTTCAAGTTCATCATGTCCATTTCACCTTATATCTCTGCCTGTTCTCCAGTCCTACCTTGGTCACTTCTGCACTGGTCACAGTCACCTCTTCTCTGGATTTCTGAATCAGCCTGAAAACCAGTCTTCTCCCCACTCCCAGTGCCAATCCATCCCCCAAGGGCAGCCAGAGGAACCTCTCAAAATTTAAATCTCATCCTATCATTCCCCCAAGCCCCATCCTTAACTTTTCAGTGACTTCTTACACGCCTTTTAGGATAAAATCCAAATTCCTCAACAAGGCCTGTGTCACCTCCCCAGACTCCTTCTCCTCACCTCCTCCTTTCCAGAACACAGCACTCAGGTCAGGCTGGGCTGTACACCTTTCTGTGCCTTGATCATGCTGTGTTTGTTCCCTGTTGCCTCTGAGCTTTCACACATACTATTCTCTATGCCAAGAACATCCTTACGTCCCTTTCTTTGTCCAAGCAATTGTTCCTCAACCTAGTACTTCCCTCAGAAGCTTCTCCTAATCCCTCTAACTGAGTTAGATAAATATGTTAGCCCAGCATTTATCCCATTTAGTACTTATCATTCTTTTTCCTGCCCTCCACCCTTTCCACCTAGCTAGATAATAAGCTTAAATTTAATCAATGAGATTCCTAGGGAGAGGGACCGAGTCTGTATCACTCACTCCTTTATTGTAACCACCACTGTGCTGAGTAGAAGACGCTCAGAAAATATTTGTTAAATAAAGGGCATAATGATCCAAAAGAACCAATACACTAACAGCTCAGCATCTGTCGGGACCCTCATGAGATCTTTTCAAGTAGATCTGTCCCGGGACCTCTTTTCAAACCCATCCCAGGCCCTCTCCTTTTTTCCCCTTCACAGGTGCCAGGAATTATCATTTCTTCTTTGGCGGATGTTCATGTATCTACCGCATTCCCTGGGCCACTACTCCCAGTTGCACTGCTGGGAACCTGTAGTTCCCCCTGGAAGACAAGCCCAGGCCTTCTACAGGCTTCACTGCTGATGGCTGGGAAACACACAAAGGAACACAGAAATAACCTGTGTGGAATTTCTCAGCCTGGTGGCTCCAGACTCTCTGTGGCCAGTGCCTCTGGGGGAGGCTCAGCAAGAGGATACACCTAAGGGAGGTTTCTCCTCCTAACCATGAAGTCAAGAAAAACATAAGGTATCAAACGGATAAATGAAGATGATACTCATTCACTTCACTGGAGCCATGAGAATTCTGTTTCCTCACTTGTTCTGAGATTACTAATCGCAAAACTTTTATTTTCCAGATCAAAGCTAAGAAAAGGTTGCTGAGCACCAAATAAATGCTCACTCCTCCAAACGCTGAAACTAGGGCACTTAAATAGGGACATGAGCTCTCCCTTAGTATCTGTTTACTCTACTTTTACAGATATCCTAAAAGGTTTGCTCATCTGATTTTCGGAGTAGCAGACAAATCTCAGGAGGGGGTACCGAGAAAGAAGTAAAAGCAAACAACAGTTGAAAAACCAGGGCAATTAGGCACAAGCAACTCAGCAACATAGTGGGCCATCAATGCAGGAAGCACAAATTGACCAGGAAAACAGAACCAATCAGTACCCTTAAAACATATCATTTGCTTTAGAACAATTTCTATAATATCAAACTCCAAACAAGGTTGGCCCTTCAACAGACATGACACAGGTTAGCCAGTAGTGCCATTTATATTTAGTTAACCTTCTACTTGGTGACTGTCAAAACAAGGCAAGAGTATCAAAACATAAGGTTCATGGTAAATAAAAAAATGAACTTGCTCCTGATAAGTTTTTATCAAGTTAAGTTGCAAGATATGATGAGCATAAAAGATCGCCTAAAAGCCATATTGGTCATTCGTTTCTCTGCACTAAATTGCACACATTTTATCTTGGATCGTTGATGAGCTCTGTATTTTGTCTGTATTATGTTGTTTTTGGCCCCTTGCACCGTACTAACTTTGGCCCTGGCCTGCATTAAAAGAAATGGTAGAAAATGGGTCACACAAAATTCACTAATATTTATTGTTGAGATGTAGACACTCATTGTTTCCTTTGGGAAGACCCACACAAGACATTTCCCTCTGATAGCACCACATAAAGCTGGGCTTTTCCTGAGTTACTGGCTTGTCTTACTTTGTGAGCAATGTGAATCCTGTGTCCTCCAAGACTGCATTCCTTTTTTCCTTTGGCTACTAGGAAGGTTAGTATCTGAGTAGAACTCAGGCATATCAGTAGACTCTATCTCTTTCCTCATATTGTTATGTCATTCCTTTTCTTTTCATTCTGATTTTATCTCTAGTTTTCTTTTTTTTTTTTTTTTTTTAAGTCAGGGTCTCACTCCATCTCCCAAGCTGGAGTAGAGTGGCATAATCACAACTCACAGCAGCCTCGACCTTCTGGTCTCAGGTGATCCTTCCGTCTCAGCCTCCCAAGTCATTGGGACTAAAGGTGTGTGCTACCACGCCCAGCTTATTTTTTTGTAAAGATAAGGTCTTGCTATGTTGCCTAATCAGGTCTTGAGCTCCTAGGCTCAAAGCACTCCTCTCACCTCAGCCTCCCAAAGTGCTGGTATTACAGGCATGAGCCACTGCACCCAGACCCTAGTTTTCTATTTAACTGTGTTGAGCACATTCCAGTAAGTCACTCAAGTCCTATGGGGAACACAGAGAAAAGGGAGAGAATGAAGGAAAGGAAAGGGAAGAGTCCTCTCCCCACGCAGCCAAATAATGAAATGTCAAGGTAACACAGGGACAAGAGCCAGACCTGTCTTTCTCTTCCAGGACGAGAACCATCTTCAAGTCTCCCTCGTGCATCTTCTTCATCTCTGAAAGCTTGCTTTCCAAGTTCAACCGAAGAGCCTTCTCTGTTTCTGTCCCTGCGAAGGCCTTTTCCAGTTCTGCTTGGGCGGCTTTCACATCCTAGAGTTAAATTAAATGCATTTGATGCAATTTTTCAATACAATTGGGAACATTTTGAAAGGAAATTGGATTAAAATATAAATATTTATGACTTTTTCTCCGGCACATTTCCCCTCCCTGAATTGTACTATACATGAAGAGAATCGGTAATAAATACATTTGCCAGCCATTTTTCCCTCCTGTACCCTGAAGAGTAATAGGCATTTCCAATGGAAAAGACTCAACTCTGCTACAAGAACTGTATTTTTGATTTTGAAAATCAGAGCAATATTTACAGCGTCAATGAGAACAAGGAGAAATGCGCCTCTTAATACTAAACATACATAAATTCCAAAGAAATTCCATACAAATTCATCCCACACCCCACCACACCCCTCACTACTTTTTTAAAGATAATGACTACACAATTCTAAAGTATATTTTGTATTTCCAAGGTGATTTAGGTGGAGAAAAAAAAACAAAACAAAAAAACCCTCCATGTTCTTCTCAAGAGCAAAGAGAAGTCAATAAGGAAGCTAACACAAGTAGTGTCTGTGTTAGGAGAAAAGACCCTGGTGCTCATGAAAGTGACTTGGGAGTAGACATAAATCTCCAACTACTCATGCCAACTGCCTCTGATTTCATCACAAAGATAAAAGTCAAAATGGACTGGGTTTGAAACCCAGCTCTCCCATTTACTTGCCATACGCCTTGGGTAGTCAATCTCTCTCTCTCTGAGTCCCAGCTTTTCGATCTATACAATAGGAATAGTCACCATGCCATCAAAGAGCAGGCGTGGAGACTTTGGTCGAATGCCTGCTACATTACACGAAGCGCAAAATACTGTTGCCTTCTTCCTCCTTGCCCTTGCTCTCCACAGTACCTCCCCCACCACTGCCTCCCCAAGGGGTTCACCTGTCAATCTCAATGAAAGCTGGAAAAATAATTTCCCACAATCTTAGATAACAAACAACCAAGCCTATTATTAGTTGAATGCCAGGCACTGAGCAAGAAGCTTTATTCATATTACCTTTGAGCCTTACCCATCCCTAAAAGTTTTATACTGAGATAGTAGAGTATAGCAGTTTAGAATGCAAGTCTGCAGTCAGACTATCTGATAGTTACCGCCTGTGTTATCTTGAGCAAAAAAAGAAAGAAAAAGGATGAGGAAAGTATTCACCTCATAGGGGTTTAGTGAAAGGATTAAGTCAGCATATATAAAAAGCTTAGAAGAGCGCCTCATATGATGGTAAGCCCTCAATAAATTGTTAGTACCTCTGTTATTATTACAATTGCTACTGCAAATTAGGAATCATTAACCTCATTTACAGATGACAAAATAGAGGCTCAGGAAAGGCAAATGCCTTATCCAAGGTGAAAAAGCTAGTAACAGAGCAGAAATCTGGTACCTCAAAACACTTACTAGGAAAAATAAGAAGACTGAACCAACAGGTTACATCTCATAATTAGATCTTAGCAAAAATTCAGAATTTGGGATAAGAGGATTCTTATGGTCCCAGTTCTACCATATCTGACCTAGATGAAGTTTCTCACCCTCTTTGGGCCTCAGTTTCCTCACCTGTAGTTTGGACCTAATATCTACATGCCCCCAAGAAGAAGATTTAAGGCCTAATGTGAGCATTGTGAAGGAAAATTATAAGCTGCGAAACACAGAATTTGCTTTTTTTATCCAGCAGTGCTTTTTGGTGCCATTTATCTTCTTCTAAGAAGAACCGGATAGAGAAATTGAGATGAAACAACAGACTTCAGCTTTGGGCATGGGCAGAGAAGCAAGACGACAAAGGGAACATCATTGTTTGGAAAGTCACATGACAAAACACATACACTGTGCTGCTACTGTGGCTCTAAGGCCTACTACCTTCAGAAATAGACTTGTGGCAAATGTGGCTACCCTGCCAAGTGCAAGAGAAAGTGTAACTGGAGTGCCAAGGCTAAAAGATGCAATACCATCAGGACTAGTCGAATGAGGCACCTAAAAACCATATATTGAAGATTCAGGCATGGATTTCATGGAAACAACCCTAAGCCCAAGAGGACAGCTGCTGCAACATACAGTTCATCTTAAGGATTTCAACGATTAGTCACATAATAAATGTTCTGGTTTTTAAAAATAATAACATCATCATCATAATAATAATAACAATAATAATAATAATAATAAAAGAGAAACAACAGACTTCAAAGACCAAGAATTAAATGGCACTACTGAATACTGGCTTAAAATGGATGAAAACTTTTTAACATCTAGAAAACAGGATTTTTTAGGGAGTCAGGAAACATTCTGACTCCTATCACAGTCACAGAAAATACCCAACTAAGTAGAAGGAGAAGCTACACACAGCGCCTAACAGAAAAAGGACATTCCATGAGCATGGACAGGATGGGTGGATGGAGGCTGGATACTGAGGACCAAAGCCAGATGAGCAAGCAGTGGTCTGAGGTCAGGAAACCTGAGGTCAGGAAACCTGGCTAATGTTAGGTATGTCATTTCCTTTATCTGACCCTCAGTTTTCACATTTTCAAAATAAAGGAACTAAACTAGATAATAAGCAGAGTAGTGTTGTAGAAAAATCATGGTTTTAAAATCAGCAGTACCAGGTTTAAATCCAGGATTAAACTCAGATGAGCTGGGCTCAGGCACGGTGGCTCAGCCTGTAATCCCGCAATTTGGGAGGCTGAGGTGAGTGGATTGCCTGAGCCTGCAGGTTCGAGACCCGCCTGGGCAACTTGGCAAGACCTCATCTCTATAATAAAAAAAATCAAAAAATCAGCCAGGCATGGTAGCACATGCCTGTAATTCCGGCTACTTGGAAGGAGGCGGAAGGATCGCTGGAGCCCAGCAGGTCGAGGCTGCGGTGGCCGGGAGCGGCCAGTGTACTCCAGTCTGGGCGACAGAGTGAGATTCCAACTCAAAAAAAAAACTCAGATGAGTTAGTATTTCTTTCTGTACCTCAGTGTCCCTATGCAGATATGAAGACAACACTGGTCAGTTTGCAGGGTGTATATTTTACATGTTATTTATGTAAAATGCCTGAAATGGGGCTAGAATTCAAGAGATGCTCAATAAGGGTGACTATGATTTCTGCTGAAACTCTGACAGTTTATGAAAAAAATAAACAAAATTGTGCCCATTAGTAATTCACTGTAAGAAAGACATTCCCCTTGGGATTTCCAGCCTTACCCCTTCTAAAAGGCGTATCCTTTTGGTGAGGAGATCTTCCACCTGCTGCATCTTCTCCCGAGCATCTTCTTTCACGCGCTGAATTTCAGAGCCACTCCCTACAGCTAAGCTCTCCACTGCTTTGCTGCAAAAAAGAGGCAAAGGAGTAAAACACATAAGAGTAACAGTCTGATGGTAATTTCAACAGCCTCAAAGACACAAGAACTATTTGTTCATCATTTCTCCCACAGACCTGTGCTGAACTTCTTTTTATTTTAACTTATATTTGGAATTTAAAAACACAGACTTAGGAAAAGTAAGAATCAACCAGAATCTCATCACCCAGGATAACTAAGTCAATGCCTTCCAGACATTTTCTTTTTTTTTTTTTTTTTTTTGAGTTGGAGTCTCACTCTGTCACCCAGACCAGTAGTGCAGTGGGACGTTCCCAGTCACCGCAGCCTCGACCTGCTGGGCTCCAGCAATCCTTCCGCCTCAGCCTTCCAAGTAGCTGGAACTACAGGCATGCGCTACCACACCTGGCTAATTTTTTATTTTATTGTAGAGATGAGGTCTCGCCAAGTTGCCCAGGTGGGTCTCGAACCCGTGGGCTCAGGCAATCCACTCATCTCAGCCTCCCAAAGCACTGGGATTACAGGCTAAGCCACCAAGTCCGGCAGCCTTTCAGACATTTTCTACAAAAATGCAACCATTGATTATGTAACAGTTAACTGATTTTATTACTTAATATACTATAAACATCCTTTATGTCAGCAAATACAAAAATCTATATCATCATTTTTTATTTTAAAGATGTGAGGTACAATTCAGGGGTAAGTATACAAATGTTCATTATGCAGGACCCTTGTTGATGAGGTGTGACCCCTCCTTCCCGGCAGAATCCCACTACTGCCAATCCCCAACCCCTCCACCCCGGCAATTTCCCACTACTGACAATCCTTTTCTTACAGTATTACAATAATTGTTCAAGGTCTATATCATCATTTTTAAAGGCTACATATTAATTCACTGTATGAAATATACTATAATGTATTAAATTAATTATCTATTTTTCAAACATCTAAATGGTCAATTATCGATTTTTCAAACATCTAAATGAAATATAATGAAATATACTATAATGTATTAAATTAATTATCTATTTTTCAAACATCTAAATGGTTCCTCACTTAACATGTTGTCAAATAACAGCCATAAAGTTTTGAGAACAGTGCCTAGTACAAAGTAAGCATTCAATAAACGTTAATATTATTGTTTATTACAATAAGTAATGTTATGATAAATACATGTCTATTGTCCAGTGATTTCCTGAGAATAGATTCGTAGAAAGGGAATTGCTAAGTCAAAAGACAAGCATACTTTTAAGACTTTTTTGATAGCTACTACCCAATTTCCCACCAGGAGGCTTCCAACGAAGTACACTGCCACCAGTGGTGTAGGTAGAGTGGAGAGCTAGTCTGACAAACCAAGGTGCAAAGAAGCAGTATGCAATAAAAGTAAATCTGTAGGATTAAGAGTCTGTATGCTTCATCTTCTGCTAACTGAAGAGGAAAGCATTCCAAATGCAGCATAATCAATCTGAGCACAAGCTGCCACTCAGGGAATGAAGAGGGGAGATGATACAAGCAGCCTACACTCTGTGTTACTCTAACATAAACACAGAGTGCACATCGCTGTGGCACCACGGAGTGTTCTCTCCACACGACCAGCAGTGGTGGGACAGCACACCAAAATCAGACACAGGACCACAACCACTGACGCCAGAAGAAAAACAGCACCAGACATGAATCTGTAAGACTTATACTCGAAGTAGTCCTCATCAGATTTCTTAAATGATTACAGGTTTCCAGAAGGCAGAATAATAAAGGAATTGCTTCCACCTAAAGCTGGTTTCTCAGAAAAGCTGAAACAGAATAAATCTATTCACCACAAGCCTCCCATGCCCTACTTTAGGGATATATAAAAATTTTCCAACCAAGAGCCATGTGATCAGACAGACCATGTGAATTTTTTTCTGAGAACAATGGAAAGTCAAGAGGACCATACTTGTTGTCCAAGTCTCAAACATGAGTTGCCTGCAAATAAAGACTTTATTCATATCTTTTTCCTTTTCACCAGTAAGACTTCAGAAGGCCCCTGTGTTATGATATCATTTTAATGGAATTCAATGTGAACAACTGTAAAGAAAGAACACAGGTTACGAAGCTGGACATATCTTCCACATTTTTATTATATCCTCAGTGTGACTCTGGGTATATTACCTAGCCTCAGTAAATTAGCTCTTACACCTCATGTGAAAAATGAGATGATTACCTCCTAGAAGTAACGTGCTAACACACATGTGGGGTCTGTTGTCTCTGACATGAATGTCAGCCTGCGGCCTCTGAGGCTAACACAGCACTAGCCCCTGCTCAGCTGCTGTGAGAGGCCTCATGCTAACCCCTGCTGGGGTCTCCTCTGGCCAGAACCAAGGCAGCCAATCCACTTCCTAATTAATGCCATTAAACATCTTCAGAGCCGGGCTCAGTGGCTCAGCCTGTAATCCCGCGCCTTTAGGAGGCTGAGGTGAGTGGATTGCCTGAGCCCGCGGGTTCGAAACCCTCCTGGGCAGCAAGACCTCATCTCTACAATAAATTAAAAATTAGCCAGGTGTGGTAGTGCGTGCCTGTAGTTCCAGCTACTTGGGAGGCTGAGGTGGAAGGATCACTGGAGTCCAATGGGTTGATGCTGGGTGGTGGCGGTGAGTGTGCCACTGCACTCCCGCCTGGGCGATGGAGTGAGACTCCAACTCAAAAAAAAAATCTTCAGCTCCCACTCCCTGGGCTCATCTCTGGATCAGTACTGTCTCAAATTCACAGTGACTCACAATCATTTCTGTCACTCCTAGAGGGGCATTATATATGGCCATAATGATTCTGGACTAGAAGCCCCTCCTTCCTGAGAATTGGATATAGGATTTTTCCAGTAATGAATTTCTGCTTCCCACCCCCATGTTAGCCCTAGGGCTTTCTAGAACCTCCTCTATTAAATGGCTCACTTCTATGACCCCTACTCTCATGCCTCCACACCCCTGCCCACCAGAATGCAAATATACTGTCTCCCTCCTATCAGCCCAGATCTAACCTTTGTGTTTTATAGTCTGAATCATATACATTGTCAAGGGGCTGACTACAATTTTTAACAAGTACTGGTATTATTCAGTTGGTTTGTATTTTAGTTAACCAATAAAATATATTCCCGATAATAAATGTTCCAACTTGTCATTTATCATCTTTGTATTTTACAGTTAACTGTAGCAATAAAATTTACACTCAGCAGTATGCTGCAATTTTCCTCTACTAATGGAATTATTATTTTTGTTTGTGTTTTAAAGCTATAGAGATAAAAATTTACTTCCAACAATATGACTGCTTTTGTTTTTAATGTCCCCTTCTTGTAACTGATAAATACAACAATGGAAAACCAGCAAACAAATGTTTACTTCACAGTAAGGCTGAGTGAGTTCTGGAGCCAGACCAGCCCCAGCTCTGCCACCAACTGGGGCAAGATCCTCATGCTTCTGAACTTCAGTTTTCTTTTTACTCAAAGGGAATGCTGGCTGCTTCACATGATTGTTGCGAAGATCAAATGCAATAAAGTATGTCAAGTGCCAGACACAGAGTTTGGAACAGGGTAGCATCTCAAAAATTCTTAGTGCCCTCCCTTTGAGCCGAATCTGGGCTAACAGACAAGATAGACAGAGTGGAAAGGTTGGGAGAAATTGGTCCAATCTAGTCTTCCACCCAATACTAAAAAGAACCTTCCGTAAACATGAGCCACACTGCTCTTTTTAGCCCTCAACATTTCCTCTTGATTTCTTTCCATTCTAAATACAGTTCTTTAGGAAACAGCAAGGGCTTTTCCTGTGACAGGTCCCATATCCTACCCTCACGTCCCACCAAAAATCATAACACTGAAAAAGGGAGTTGAGGGCATTATATTAATAAAGATATTTTCCATCTACAAGTAACTACTATAGACATAATGTTGGGTGCTAGATAGTTGAGGGTAAAGGGAAAGTCATATTCAGCAGTTCCACAGTAGTTACTGTCACTCGACAGATACATAGATATTGTGCATATACTATGTCTACACATAAAATTTTTTAAAATATATATGATAGGCCAAGCATGGTGGCTCACACCTATAATCCCAGTACTTTTGGAGGTCAAACGCTGCTCAAACCCAAGAGTTCAACCAGCCTGGGCAACAGAGCGAGATCTCATCTCCACAAAAACAATTTTTTTTTAAATTAGTCAGGCATGGTAGAACGCACCTATAGTACCGCTACTTGGGAGGCTGGAAAGAAAGGATCACCTGAGCCCAGGAGGTCGAGGCTGCAGTGAGCTGTAATCATGCCACTACACTCTAGTCTGGGTGACAGAGTAAGACACCCAACTCAAAGAAAAAAAAGAAAGAAAAAATTGTTTTAATGTTAAGAAAAAACATGAAACCTAGTGCTAGACTAGAAGTCAGGAATTTGGGTTCTCATCCCAGCTCTAGTTTTTCTGGCTAGGAGTCATGGCCCTTCCCTTCTCCAGCCTAAATTCCCTCCTCTTATAAAATGAGGGTAATCCTCAAAATTTGCCTAGCACCTAAGATAATGATGGAATGTGATGAATGTGAAACTTTTATGAACCGAAAGCGCTACACACAGGAGATTATGATTACAAGCCAGAGAAGTCTGTCAAGATACTGATGTGGGCTAGAGAAAGCCATGTGTGGAAGATCTGTCCAGCTTCGTAGCCTGTGTTCTTTCTTTCTTCACAAAGGGCTGGGCAATGGAGAGGCTTTGGTCTGGGAGCAGATGAGAAGGGGAAGAGGTCTGACGGGGCAAAGGTAGAGCAGCAAAAGCAAGAACATTCTAGCATCTGTGAACTGTGTTTGGGATATTAAGAGTTGGTAGAGAGGAAGTTGGAATGGTTAAGTCACTGTGTACATTCTTAAGAGCTCGTGATATTAACCTCAGACAGGAGCCACTCCTGACATCTCCCTTCCCATCCATCACCAAAGCCTGTTGATTCTACTTTCCAAATGTCTTTCTGATCCACCAACCCACACCACCCTCACCTCTCACCTCAATTACTGGACGAGCTCCTGGGTAAGCTCCCAGCTTCCACTCAAGGACCCTCCATGATGTACTTCCTATGCAGCATCCAGAGTGACCTTTTCAAAACCAGGACTCTGTCTGTGCCACTTGCTTAAAACCCACAACTGCTATCTGCTTAATCTTAAGATAAAGGCCAAAATCTCTAGTGTTCTAGACTTCTCTTATTTCCTCAGACCCATACATCTCCTTCTGCTTGAACAATTTTTCTATACCCATTCACTTGGTTAATTCCTACACATCCTTCAGATCTCATTTCAAATGCCACCTCCCCAGGGACGCCTTCCCTGCTATATATATATCCACTTCTATAGATTTGCTTTTACAGCTATAAACTCTCACAGCTCACATCATGTTTCTCATAGCTCTTTTCCTAATTTGTATGTATATATTTATTACTGCAAGTTTTTTATCACCATTACTCCCTACTAGAATGTAAGCCTCATTATCTGTTTGGATCACCACTGTATCCCTAGGAACCTAGTCCAGTGCAGCCCACAACAACTACTTAAATATTTTCTGAACAAATAAATAAAGTTGTTCATACCACAAAGGGCCTTGAACACTAGGCCTAGCACTTTGGGAAATATACACATGCAAACTTGTGCATAAGCACCAAAACACTCAATCTTGTGTACTGGTATTAAGGAGTGCACACAAGCCTCTGTAGGCTGAGGTTTCCACATGTACAAGCTTAGCTAAAAACAAGTCTTAGCCAAGACCTGCAGCAGGCAGGGCACACATTCTATTACTGATCTTTAGGTCTCCCATCCATAAAATGATGTGCTTCAAAACAACAATGATAATTTGTTAATCCGGTTATATTACTTCATTTACTCATTCAGAATAGCATGTGTGCAAGTTCGGCATAACTCAGAAAAGATGCATGGTCCTGGCATCCTCTTCTCTGCTCAAAGCCAACAGCAGGCCAACTTCCAGCTACTAGACCCTGTGACAATGAGGAAATTATATTGGCCTGGCCCAGAGAAAGGCAGCTGTGCCCCAGGCCAGACTCCTTGCTCCTGACCCATCACACCCAGCAGGAGCTCTGCTGCCAGGACAAATGGAGCATTTCCACATAAGCTTCCATCCAGATCCTTGGCGGCCCAGCCTGGAAGTCTCATTCCACTCTCATGGAGCAAACCCGAGCACACTGTGGGTCCCCACTTTACCCACAAACCCCCTCCATCACTGCACCTCCATTAGATTCTATTTGTTTATGGTGTGATGGATAGCTCCCTAGTCTCTGATGGGCTCTCAGAGTAAGGGGGTATCTCTTTTCAGATCTTCAGTGTGTGGCACAATAATTACATAATAAACGTTTAGGAATAAGTGAATAACCAATTGATTCACAATTGGCTGCAACCTCTGAACCTCTGTTTTAATTAATTACTAAAAAATACAGTTTTCAAATCTTATTTAAGCAGGAGAACCCCTTTCAAACAAAATATTACAAGGGACCCTAGCACCTATAACAGATTTTTTAAAAAATTACTCTGGCTGAAGCCCCACCTGGAGTTTTTCTGCCTCACCCACCAAGAACCCTCAAGTTCCCAGGTTTTTACAGCGATGGGAGTGAACTACTGATAACATTAACAATATAGATGAGTCTCACAAATATATTGCTGAAGAAAGAAACCAGACACAAGAAAACATTTATATAAAGTTCAAAAACAGAGAATAGTGATAATAGTGGTTGGAGTGGTAGTTATCTTTGGGGAGAAAAGGTAACTTCTGAGAGCACAAAGAGTGCTTTGAGAGAGCTGGTAACAGTTTCCTGATCTCGATGGTGGTTCTGCTTTGTGAAAAGTCATCATATTATACCCATAAGATCTCTTTGTTTTTCTATAAGTATGTTACACTTCAAATGTTTGTTGAAAAGTCAATGATAAAGTAAAACAAAAACATCCCTGGAGGCCTCAGAGCCCAGTTCGGGAAAAACTGGCTTAGAAAAGCGTATGGTTCTATTTTACTGACCAACCCAGCGCCCGCCATCAGAAGCCCTGGGCGACCTGCAGGCTTTTGACAGGATGACAGGTACTCACGAGGCTTTGATGAGCAGCCGCTCTCTCTCCTGGAGCTCCCGCTTCAGACTTTCGACTTCCACCTTGAGCTCAATGTTCTTCAAGACAAGAGATTAAGAAAGAAAAGAAACAGTGTAAAATACAGGACCTGTGATCATTGACAATGGGGAAACTGCTTCCAGTACAGGCTGACTATGCAATACTTGAAACACGCAGATGTTAGATTCAAAAACCTCATTAGCCTCAGGGCACAGGGAAAAGGGAATTATTAAACACTGGTGGTCTCAAAAGAAAGATCTGGATTTCTCAAGACTTGGAACAATTATGTAAATACTCCAAGCTTCTAACAGCCAGAGCATTCAAATATCAAGGCATAAATGTCATACAAGTGGGGCTGATTTAAAAATTGTTTGCCCTCTACCAAGCAAATTTATAAGCAATTCTGCAGTTTGATTTTCACATTCCAAGGCAATTACTTCTGGTTGTTTACAATCATGCATGTGGTAGTTTTAGCAGCGGAAATGTGTTACAGCTTAAAAAAAAACATGTGGAAGGATAAGCAGGAGGCCACATTACGGCCTGTGTTGTTTCAACATTAGGATTTCAGGGTACTCACAAAAAAGCCACAAACACATAAGGCAAGCTCTCTATGAGGGACACTACAGTGTTCTCCAACTATCTTCCTCTTCACTGACTAGAACAAAGGGAGTCACACACAGCCTTGAGCTTACAACTCATATGAGACTCCAAAGATAGAATCTTTGGCAAATAGAACACAATTTGAGACAGTGGAACAATGTGGCAGGCTTCTCAAACTTATCCACAAATGTATCCCAGACAGAATAGTACATGAATTCATGTAGTAAACATGGGTCTGGGTATAGTTTGTAAAGAACTGCTGTAAGTCCAAGATTTCCTGGAAATATCTCTCCTGTTTATTTAATTTTATTGTATTTTATTTTTCTGAGTTGGAGTCTCATTCTGTCACCCAGGCTGGAGTGCAATAGCAAGCTCACAGCTACCGCAGCCTCGACCTGCTGGGCTCAGGCAATCCTTCTGCCTCAGCCTTCCAAGTAGCTGGAACTACAGGCACACGTCACCACACCCAGCTGATTTTTTTGATTTATTGGAGAGATGAGATCTCTCCTAGTTGCCCAGGCTGGTCTCTAATTCTGGACTCAGGCAATCCTCTGGCCTCTGCCTCCCAAAGTGCTGGGATTATAGGCATGAGCCACTGCACCTGGCCCTCCTGTTTTATTTTCATAACTCATGCCAATTTTGCATTCTACTCCAAAACACATGTGTATTATTTTAAATAAAAAAAAATTTCCAGTAAAATGTACCATCACAGAGGACATGCCTCCCTCCTTCCTGGCAAGCAGCCTGAGGGGGAATGAGTATCCCAGGTTGAGAAGTACAGCCAAAACGGAAAGTTCACAGGCATGGTCCAGAAGGATATGGGTTCAAATTCCGCCTCTACTCTTTACCAGGAGGAGACCACAGTGAGTCAGGATGCTTGTTCATTCATTCCTTCACTTCACAGAGCTTACCAAGCACCTAGTAAGGGCCCGCCCAGTACTGAGGACACTGATGAGAACAAGACAGACAAAGGCCCTGCCTTCATGCTAACATGGAATATAAACCGGTGAGCGCAACACTGTAACCATCCTTAGAAGCACAAATCCAGGGGGTGAGCAAGCAATGTTCCTTCTTTCTAATCCCTCAAGTGTCAAACGAAAAACAAAAAGGCCCCATAAGATGAAGGACTTGAGGACTAAATGAGCTAGCAAATGAGAAAAGCCTGAAAGACAGGGCTCAAAATAGGTTACTTTCTTCACTGTCAAACAACAGGAACTAAAGAAATCATCTATGAGGAAGAACTTTTTCTAGAAGAAAGTAATTATCTGTGGCCTGGCACAGTGGCTCATGCCAGTAATCCCAGTACTTTGGGAAGTTGAGGCAGGAGAACTGCTTGAGCCCAGGAGTTTGAGATCCGCCTGGGCAACACAGTAAGACTCCATCTCTACAGAAAATCAAAAAAATTAGCCAGGCGTGGTGGCACATGCCTGTGTCTCAACTACTCTGGAGGCAGAGGTGCAATGATCGCCTGAGCCCAGGAGGTCGAAGATGCAGTGAGCCATGATCATGCTACTGCACTCCAGCCCAGCCTGGGCAACACTGAGTCTCCAACTCAAAAAAAAAAAAAGAAAGAAAGAAATTGGTCTTTGCATAAAGGACAATGAGTGGCAATGCATAATGTCTTCAACTGTGGTTTGTGAAAAATGCAGAAACACTCTTTATACAAAGGATTCCTTTTCTAACTCTCAGAAGTGCAGAGAACTTCTATGGATGAGTTACTATAATATAATCTAAGTATTCTGCTTTCTGATGAACCAACTGGCACTCCAACCTAATAAATTTAAGAGAATGAATACTAACATGTCCATCAGACAAAAGTCAGGACACTATTTTTTTTTTTT
>NW_007026373.1:928506-940926 GCF_000164805.1 Carlito syrichta | reverse complement strand
TTTTTTTTTTTTTTTTTTTTAGTCAGGATCTCACTCTGTCACCAGGCTAGAGAGTAGTGACGTAATCACAGTTCCATGCAGCCCCACCCTCCTGGGCTCAGGGGATCCTTCTGCCTCAGCCTCCTGAGTAGCTGAGACTACAGGTGCCTGTCACTATGCCCAGCTAATTTTGTTAATTTCTTGTAGAGACGAAGTCTCGCTATGTTGCCTAGGCTGGTCTCGAACTCCTGAGCTCAAGCAATCCTCCCATCTTGGCCTCCCAAAGTGCTAGGACTATCACCATGGCCCACTGTACCCAGCTATACCTTCTAATCATAAAATAGAATATTATAAAGCTATCAAAAAAGATGCTCAAACTATTAAGGAAAGATATCCAAAGTACCATTAAGTGAAAAATGTAAGGTGCAGAACAGAACATGCTTGCATTTATGTAAAAAGGGAGTTTATACACATACACACATACTTGCTTGTACTATACACACATGAAATTCCTCTATATAAAGAATCAATAATGTTGATTAGATCTAAGGGACCAGGATACGAGGGTGGAAGAAAGTCTTTTTCAGTGTGTATCTCTTATGTTTTTGTAATTTTGAACCATGTGCACCTATCCAAAAACTTACAGTGAAAAAAAAAAACGGCAATGAAATCAGGCCATCTAGTCAGACAGCTGACGCAGTGTAACACAATAAGGTAAGAAAATCCACCTCACATAGTAGCATCATGACATCAAGCATGTTACTGGTCTTCCCGAAGACTCAGTTTCTTCCCCTATAAGATAAGGATAATCTCTACTGCATACAAGGCTGTTGTGAGAATTACAATAAGATGACAAATGTACAGATGTCCAAGATAGTGCCTGACTGAGAATGGGTAACTGACATGTTTTAGCTTCCTATCACACTGGAAGTTCCAAAATACATTCTTACATATAAACTGCTTTACGCTATTGGTTTTCCTTTAAAATTTTGATTGCATCACGACTCTCTTCCAGAAAAGGGGACATCCACATTGTCTTTCCACCCCCATACTGAAGAAAAAAGCTGTCTTAAGGGACAAGGGAGCTTTTCAATTCTTGAAAAGGCTCACAAGTACAGTACAATCCCTCTTCCAGACAAGTCAATTTAAGTTTATCTGCTGGAACTCAAGGAAAATTCTTTTTCCTCCTTCAAAAGTTTCCACTGGCAAACTTCAGAGGAAAAAAGATGGAATAATTCCCAGGCCAAGGGCTAATCTACTAGAAAAAAATGAGAAATGGGCACTGAAATATTGTTTGTACTCATGTCTTTTCAAGAAAGCCAAGTTCTTTTTTCAACTTTCAGAACCAAGGTTTGTTTTCAGACAAAGACCTCCAGGTCAAGACTTCAAATGGAGAAAGACTTTTCTTCTGACAGTTACAAGTGAGCACACAGGAATACAGAGGAGTCATATCACAGAAAAACTGACAACCCTAACTGTGGGCTGCCAAAGAAAGCCTCAGTAAGACAATGATGATAATTGTCAAGCACTGACTATGTGCTGTAACTTTTCATCTGTCATCTCATCTTAATCCACACAAATAACCCTATAACAAAGGGATTATCACTTAACTCTGGAAGCAAGCCCAGAGAGGTGAACTGACTTGCCTAAAGCTTTCCAAGTTAGTTGGAAACAGGAGGATTCAATTCCAAAGCCATTCCACCATTCCACTGCCTGTTTCTAAACAACAAGTAATTACAAAAAGCCAATCGAGGTAAAAAAATAATGAATCAGAATTTGATTTTTAAAAGAAAGTGAAAGATTTTCTTTAAAATAAACATGCATTGGCTGGGTACAGTGGCTCACACCTGTCATCCTAACACTTTGAGAAGCCAAAGTGAGAGAATTGCCTGAGCCCAGGAGTTCAAGACCAGCCTAGGCGACATAGCAAGACCTCTACAAAAATAAAAAAATTAGCTGGGTATGGTGGCACATGCCTGTAGTCCCAGCTACTTGGGAGGCTGAAATAGAAGGATCACCTGAGCACAGAAGGTTGAGGTTGCAGTTGCCACTGCACTCCAACCTGGGCAACATAGTGAAACCACAACTCAAAAATAATAATAATAGTAATGATGATGATGATGATGATGCAGCTCTTTGCTTAATGTGAAAGCTATCTTAATATCTTTATGCTCCCTATAATCAATTCAAATGAAAGCAGCTCTATCCCTGCTAACTCTGAGAACAAATATTAATCAAATTTCTTCTTAGAATGACTACAAGGAAAGACATAAAGGACAGCAGTGAGAAGTGGACCACTCACAGTTTTGCAGATGTGTTCAGTGGGGCCATCAAATTCCTGCTGCATTCTTTCCTCAAGGAAATAGATGCGGAGCTTTAGGTTAAAGTTTTCTTTCTTCAATTCAGTGATTTGCTGAAATTATCACAGAAGGGTTATTGAAAGCAAACAAAAGTCAGAGGGTCCAACAGATGATACTCACATTAGCCTCCATAGATTACAAGGCTACAAAATGGATCCAAATGTTAAAAATAGAGAAAACTTACCTTTGATACAATTGTACCAATCCAGAAGAATTAAGTGGCTCCCACTAGGCAAGTTTAGGACAATTTTAAGCATCAAAATGAATAATGACAGGAATGAATAATGGATGAATAAATAAAGAATTCATAACTCCACATGGATAATAAGTAGGGAAGGAAATGGAAGGAAGAGGAGAATCTCTTTTTTACAAAAGAAACCTAGTTAATAAACGTGGAAGACTAAAAGGAACAAAAAATCACCACTGCACAATCTCTATAGTAATAATAACTAATTCAGGTACAAATCATCAACACTAAAAGCATCAGATGAAAGATCATTGCAGAACATGATATTCACAGTCTCAAGATATCATCTCACAGATGGCTCATTAATTACAATATAGAAACCATGCAAACACCACCATAACCAAGAAAATATATCTATTATCACCATTCATGGACAAACTGGCATCATGTTTCTCCTGAAATAAATCAATGAAAGCAAACAATTACATCTAAAGTGCTTCTGTCTACAACCTTTAACCTGCATCTAATCAAGAGGAGTCTGTCAGACAAATCTAAATTGAACAGCATTCTGCAAAACAACAGGACTGAACTCTTCAAAAATCTTAATGACAATCTTAAGGCAAAAATGGTTCTAACTATTAATAAATGGTAGATGAAGAGATTTGACTACCAAGTACAATGGAATCTCAATTTTTTAAAAAATAAAGGCTATATTTTTGAATAATAACTTTATACTAGATAAATAGTATTATGATTTTTTAGGAAAATGCCCTAAGAAAGAGACACAAACTTAAGTACTTAAGGGTGCTATGTCATGATGTCTACAACTAACTCTAATAAGTTGGGACACAGAAAAAAGAAATAAAGTAAATGTAGAAAATATTAATTGGTGAATACAGATGAAGAATCCATAGTTGTTTACGGCACTATTTTGCATCTTTTCCATAGGCCTCAAATTTGTCAAAATAAAAAGTTGGCAGGGAGAACATATTAAGAAAACTAATATTTACTGAGAATCTACTATATAAACAAGCACCAAGCTAAATAATTTATATGCAATATCTTAATTCTTAAAACATTGCAAAAGTATTACCCCCACTACGCACATGATCAAAGACCATGCCACCAGTGGAAGAGTTGGGATTCCTAGCCTGCTGTCTGACTCCAGTGACTATGATTTATTCATTAAACCTCATTACCTAAAGAGGAAATGCCTGATTTTTTGCTTTGGTTCATCCGGTAAGTATTCTGAGAGGGTTAACCTAACTCCAAGAGCATACATTAGCCCACATTCTAAAGCAATTTCCTCATATGTTTATATCACCAAGTTGAAATAGCTAAATGTTTTTCAAAATCCTACCAACATTCCCCGAGTTCTCTCTCTCTGTTTCACATATCTATGAGTCTCTGCCTTGTGGGGGGGTGGATATTCCTCTCCTTAACACTATTATAAAGAAAATGATAGATGCACAGGCTAGGAAGGAAGGAACTTTAAATTAGTCGGGGATGATGGTTACCTTTGGGGAGGAAAAAGTGGGCAGTGCTTGGGAAGAGCCACAGAGGAGACTTCTGGGGTACTAATAATGTCCCATTTTTTGTCCTTGGTGATGGTTATAGAGATATGCTCTTTTTTTGAAAAACATTGAACTGTTCACATATGATTTGTGTGTGTTCCTGCACATATGTTATACTTCATTTTTTTTAAGTTTTTAAAGTCAAACAGCCTATTAGTCTATGGTTAATTTAAATTACTAAATGTTAACTAGTCCATGGCTAAGAACAGTATGTCTATTCAGTAAAATATTATAGAGCATAAAGGAGAATGAGAGACCACTTTGTGTACTCATAGGAAATTATCACCATGACACACTATTAAAACACTATGGTACAGAACATTCTATATGGGCAGGTTATCATCTTTAAAAGGGGCAGGGGATATGAATACATGCCTACTTGCTTGATATGTTGGTATACATCTGGCAGTGCACTACAGGCCCTTTTCATCTGTTGATTTTTATACCACATAAGTTTTCTAGTCAAAAAATAAAAGATAAATTTAAATAAATAAAGGATAAATGCATCCTCATCCTTTTGTGAGAGTCTGAATTGCTGATGAAGTTTTGCTAAGTCCAGTGTATCTGTCCACACTATAATTCATGCATCTGTTGTTCCTTTTCTATTCTCAAAGTTACCACTCAAGCTCAGTTCTCAAAGCAGAAAGACCAGGCACTTTGGAGAGAATATTAAGTTCAATCTTCATTCTCTCTCACAACGTATCCTAGACGTGCTACCTCTTTGAGTCTGTTTCTTTATCTCTAACACAGGGATTATAAAATCATTCTTACAGGCCAGGCACAGTGGCTCAGGCCCATAATCCCAGCACTTTGGAAGGTGGAGGCAGAGGCAAGAGGATTGCCTGAGCTCAGGGGTTCGAGACCAGTCTAAGCAACATGGCAAGATCTCGTCTCTACAATAAATTAAAAAATTAGCCGGGAGTGGTGGCACATGCCTGTGGTTCCGTGAGTGTGGCACTGCACTCCAGCCTGGCAACAAGTGAGACTCCGATTCAAAAAAAAAAAAAAAAAAAATCAATCTTACAGATTTTTCTGAGAAGAAAACAAATAGATTTGGCTATTTCAAAGACAAAAATAATTGAGAACTCTTCTAAAAAATGGTAGTTAAAGAAACAGGACTATTAAGTACAACAGAATCTCAAATTTAAAAACAATTAAAATACACAGATTGTGGCAGGGTGCAGTGGGTCACACCTATAAACACAGTACTTTGGGAGACCAAGGTGGAAGGATAGTTTGAGCCTAGGAGTTTGAAATCAGCCTAGCCATCTTAGTGAGACCCTATCTCTACCAAAAATAGAAAAAGGTAGTTGGCCATGGTGGCATGCACCTGTAATCCCAGCTACCTAGAAAGCAGAGGCTGGAGAATCACTTGAGCCCAGGAGTTCAAGGCTGTAGTGAGCCATAATCATGCCACTACACTCCAGTTTGGGCATGAGATTATGACTCAAAATATAATTTAAACATTAATTAATAAAATTAATAAAGATTTTTTAAATAATATAATAAAATACAGAGATCGTGAGGACTAAAAAAAAACTACATGCTGTATACTAGAAACCACTTTAAACATAATAGAAGTACATTACAAGTAAAAAGATAAGAAAAGATGTACCATGTAAATACTAATTAAAAGAAAAAATGGCGATTAATATCAGAATCTAGGTTGGGTATGGTGGCTCATGCATGCAACCCCAGCACTTTGGGAGGCCAAGGCAGGAGGATTGCTTGAGCCCAGGAGTTTGAGACAAACCTGGGCAACACAGTGAGATCTTGTCTTCACAAAAAAATCAGTCAGGCATGGTGGTATGAGCCTGTATTCTCAGCTACTGGGGAGGCTGAGGTAAATCGTGATTATGCTACTGCACTCCAGCTTGAGTGACAGAGTGAGACCCTGACCAAAAAAAAAATAAAAGGAAAAATGTAACAATCCTAAATGAGTACACATCTAACATTACAGCTTCCAATTCATAAAGCAAAAACTGATAAAACTGAAAGGAGAAATAAATAAATCCACAATTATGGTCAGAGACATCAACATTCCTCTCTCATTAATCAGAACAGAAAATCTGTTAATAGATTAGTAAATCGAATAGAAAAAGCAGACCAAAAAAATCAACAAGAACACAGAAAAACTGAACACCATCAACCAACATGATATTATTTATATTTATGAAACACTCTATTCAATAATTCAAGTTCATGGAACATTTACCAAGATATCCTCGGTCATAAAAGCAACACTTAACAAATTTTGAAGAACTGAAATCAAACTATGTTCTCTGACCATAATGGAATTAAACTAAACATCAGTAACAGAAAGAAAACTGAAAAATCTCCAAATATGTTAAACAACACATTTCTAAACAAGGCATGTAAGATATTGAAATCTCAAGGGAAATCAGAAGACATTTTAAATTAAACAAAAGTGAAAATACAACACAGTAAAATTTGTAAGATACAGTTAAATCAGTGGTAAAGGATGGAAATACACTATTAAATGCTTTAGAAATGAAGGTCTCAAATCAACAATCTAAACCTCAAGAAGTCAGAAAAAGAGCAAAAAGAACCCAGGAATATAATCAACATAAAAGCAAAAATGAATGAAATGGAGAACAAAAACAATAAATAAATATCTATTTTAAAAGCAGGTTTTTAAAAAATGCTCTATGCAATTTATATACTTCTGACAAGACTAAAAAAAATAAAAAGGAATGAAAACACAAAAAAATAAAAGGAATGAAGACACAATATCAAGAATGAAACAAGCCGGGTTCGGTGGCTCAGCCTGTAATCCCGTGCCTTTGGGAGGCTGAGGTGAGTGGATTGCCTGTACCCGCGGGTTCGAGACCCGCCTGGGCAGCCAGACCTCATCTCTACAATAAATCAAAAAATCAGCCGGGCGTGGTAGCGCATGCCTGAATTCCGGCTACTCGGAAGGTTGAGGCGCAAGGATTGCCGGAGCCCAGCAGGTCGAGGCTGCGGTGGCCAGGAGCGGCCATTGCACTCCAGTCTGGGTGACAGAGTGAGACTTCAACTCAAAAAAAAAAAAGAATGAAACAGCTGGATGTGGTGGTTCACACCTGTAATCCCAGCACTATGGGAGGCAGAGGCAAGAGGATTGTCTGAATCCAGAATTAGAGACCAGCCTGGGCAACTAGGAGAGATCTCATCTCTACAATAAATCAAAAAATTAGTCGGGCATTGTGGCACGTGGCCGTGGTTCCAGCTACTTGGAAGGTTGAGGCAGAAAGATCACCTGAGCCCAGCAGGTCAAGGCTGTGGTGGCTGTGAGTGTGCCGCTGCACTCTAGCCTGGGCAAAAGAGTGAAACTCCAACTCAAAAAATAAAAAGAATGAAACAGAGCCTATCAACGAAGATTCCATGACATTTAAAAGGATACTAAGGGAATAATACATACAACTTTCTACACATAAATTGGACAACTTTGATGAAAGCCACGAATTATCAAATCCCACCAACAAAAAAATATATAACCTGAATAATCATATATCTATCTTTAAAAACTGTATTTTTAGGCCAGGAGCAGAGGTTCACGCCTGTAATCCCAACACTATGGGAGGCCAAGGTGAGAGGATTGCCTGAGCACACGAATTTGAGACCAGCCTGGGCAACATGGCAAGACCTCGTCTCTATAATAAATAAAAAAATTGGCTGGACATGGGCATGCACTTGTAGTTCCAGTTACTTGGAAGGCTAAAGTGGAAGAGCCGTCTGAACCCAGCAGGTTGAAGCTCCAGTGGCTGTGAGCATGCCACTGCACGCCAGCCTGTGTGACAGAGTGAGACTCTGACTCAAAAAAATAAAAAATAAAAATAAATAAAAACTGAATTTTTTAGTTAAAAGCTTTTTAAAAAGAAAATTCCAGATCCAGATGATTTCTATGGGCTCAGGCGATCCTTCCGCCTCAGCCTTCCAACTAGCCGGAACTACAGGCATGCACTACCACTCCCAGCTAATTTTTTTATTTATTGTAGCGAAGAGGTCTTGCCAAGTTGCCCAGGCTGGTCTCGAACCCCTGGGCTTAGGGAATCTTCTCTCCTCGACCTCCCAAAGTGCTGGGATCACAGGCTTGAGCCACCGTGATTTCACTCAGATTATTCCAGTAGCAATTTCTACCAAATACTTAAAAGAGATATAACAGCAATCCTCTCCAAAAAATAGAAAATGAGGGAAATTTCCCACTTCATTTTATAAGGGCAGCAACATTCTGATATCAAAAGACAAAAACATTACAAGAAAACTAGATTCAATCCTTCATAAACATAGACAAAAAAATCCTCAACTAAATTTTGGCAAATTTAATAACAGATTCATTTTTTTTTTAAGAGACAGGGTCTCATTATCTCAGGCTGGCCTTAAACTCCTGGGCTCTAGAGGTCCTCCTGCCTCAGCCTCCTAAGTAGGTAGAACTACAGGTATGCACTATCACACCTGACTATGAATAGGAATTATCCCAGGAATGCACAGCTACTCAATATTCAAAACTCAACCCAGGCAATCCGCCATACTACCAGACTTAAGAAGAAAAAAATATGATCATGTTAACAGATGCAGATATGAAAAAACTCAACAAACTAGAAAATGAAAGAAATTTCATTAATGGCCAAAGGGCATCTACAAAAAACCACATATTTTCATACGTAAGAATCCTTTATTCTTGAAGAGTAGAGAGAGACATTATATTTTTAACAACACAGAAACTCCAGAGGAGTCTATAGTCAATGTACTTGGTTTCTACGCTAGGCTAGGTAGAAGTGATGAAAGAGTCAAAGCGCAGAGATAAAGCTCTATTTAACTAAACATTAAAAAAAAGAAAAAGAGTACTACTCGCCTAACATTGGGAATAAAAAAAGGGCGTACACTCTCACAATTCCTATTCAACACTGTATCTGAAGTCCTGGACAGTGCAACAAGAAAAAAATTATATAAGGCAATCAGAGTCAAAAAGGAAGAAATAAAACCCAAGGAAGCTACAAAAAAGCTCCTAGTACTCATAAGTGAAATTAGCAAGGTCAACATACAAGTATGAATCATATTTCAACATACTAGCAATTAAATGAAAATGGTTGTGTGTTTTTAAAAATTTACAACAGTTCAAAAATATGAAATTCTTAGTTGGGCATGGTGCCTCATGTCAGTAATCCCAGCACTTTGGGAGGTGGAGGTGAAAGAATTCCTGAGTCCAAAGGTTCAAGACCAGCCTGGGCAACTTGGCAAGACCTTGTTTCTACAATAAATCAACAAATTAGCCAGGTGTGGTGGCATGTGCCTATAGTTCCAGCTACTTGGAAAGCTGAGGCAGAAGGACAGCCTGATCACAGCTGAACAAGGCTGCGGTAGCCATGACCATGCCACTGTACTCCAGCCCGAGCGACAAGAGTGAGACTCCAACTCAAAAAAAAATTCTTTAGTATAAATCTAGCAAAATATGTACTATATGATTAAAACTACAAAATGCTGATGAAATCAAGAAAACCTAAATAAGTTTAAAAAAACCTACCAAACTCATAAACTGGAAGACTCAATATAATAAATGTTAATTCCCTCCAAATTGATTCTTTTTTTTTTTTTTTTTTTTGAGTTGGAGTCTCACTCCGTCAACCAGACTAGAGTGCAGTGGCACACTTACGGCCACCCCAGTGTTGACCTGCTGGGTTCAGGCTATCCTTCCACCTCAGCCTTCCAATAAGCCTGAACTACAGGTGCACACTACTATGCCTGGCTAATTTTTTGATTTACTGTAGAGATAAGGTCTCGCCAAGTTGCCCAAGCTGATCTCGAACCCGTGAGCTCAGGCAATCCCCTCACCTCAGCCTCTCAAAGTGCTAGGATTACAGGCCTTAGCCACTGCGCCCAGTCCCAAATTGATTCTGTAGAGTTAACACAACTCCAGTCAAAATCCCAGCAGGATTTTTTGTAAATATATACAAAAATACATTTTTCTACAGACAAGCTGATTACAAAATGTATTTGGAATAGTAAACCAGATGAGTCAAAACAATTTTAAAAAAGAAGAAATCCAACATAATAGAATACAGAATACAGAAATAGATCCATACAAGCAAGGCCAATTAATTTTTGACGTAAGTGCAAAGACAATAATTCAATGGAGAAAGGATAGTCTTTTCATTTTTCACAATGGAACAATTAAACATCCATATACAGAAAACTAACCTCAACCTAAATGAAACTCACACTTTAAACAAAAGTTAACTCAAATTTTTCATACCTCTAATGTAAAATGTAAAGCCGTATGACTTTTAGAAAAATACGTAAGAGAAAATCTTTGGGATCTAGAGCTAAGCAAAGAGTTCTTAGACATAATACCAAAGGCACAGTCTATAAGAGGAAAAAAAATCAATAAATTGGGCTTCATCAAAATTTAAAACTTGCTCTGAAAAACACAGCACTGAGAATAAAAAGACAAGCTACACACTGGAAAAAATTATTTGCAAATCAAATATCTGACATAGGAATTCTACTCAGAATACATAAGTAACTCAAAATGTAACAGTAAGAAAACCCAATTTTTCTTAAGCAAACAAAAAAGGGTGAAAGATTCAAACAGAAATTTAACAGAAGATATACAGACAAGATGGCAAACAAGCACTAGAAAAGATTTTCAATTCCTTTAGCCATTAGGGAAATGCAAATTA
Organism: Carlito syrichta; assembly: GCF_000164805.1. Classification (NCBI taxonomy): domain Eukaryota; kingdom Metazoa; phylum Chordata; class Mammalia; order Primates; family Tarsiidae; genus Carlito; species Carlito syrichta. The sequence continues at coordinate 930,146 of NW_007026373.1, read as the reverse complement.
AAACTACAATGAAATATCACTACATACCTATTAGAATAGCTAAAAAATTTTTACTTTGGTGATACCAAATGCTGATGAGAATGTGAAGCAAACGAAATTCTCATGCTCCACTGAGGGGAATGCAAAATGGCACAGACATTCTAGATGACAGTTTGGCAATTTCTTCTTTTTTTTGAATTGGAGTTTCACTCTGTCACCCAGGATGGAATACAGTGATATGCTCACAGCCACTGCAGCTTCTACCTGCTGGGCTCAGGTGAACCTTCTGTCTCATCCTTCCAAGTAGATGGAACCACAGGCACACACCACCATGCACGGCTAATTTTTTGATTTATTAGAGATGAGGTCTTGCCAAGTTGCCCAGGCTAGTCTCGAACTCAGGCAATCCTATCTCCCCCACCTCCCAAAGTGCTAGGATTACAAGTGTGAGCCATGACGCCCAGTGGCAATTTTTTACTAAAAAATTATACTTAACATATGACATGATAATTCCACTCCTAGGAAATTATCCTAGAGAAGTGAAAATCAATGTTCACACAAAAGCCTGCACACGAATGTTTACTGCAGCCTTATTAATAATCACCAAAACCTGGAAAGAACCCGAATGTCCTACAAACGGTGAATGGATAGAGTATGTACCTATGATGGAACAGTACTCAGCAACTATGATGCCCACAACATGAATGAATTTCAAAGATGTTATGCTGACAAAAGAAGCCAGTGTCAAAAGATTATATACTGTGTGATTCCATTTACATGACATTCTAAGTAAAGCAAAATTATAGGGATGGAGAACAGAACATTAGTTGCCAGAGGTTTGGGGTGAGAGGTTCTGACCACAAAGAGGCACAAAAGGGAAGTTGTTGGTGTAATGTAACCTAACTGTTCTATATGCTGATTGCAGTGATGGCTACATGAGCCTAGAACTGTACATACATACAAAAAAAAAGTACAACCATTCATATTATCTTGATTACAATAGTGGTTACAAGGGAGTATATATTTGTCAAAATTCACCCAACACTTAAAAATAGTGGATCTTGGATCTTATTTTATGTAAATTATATCTCAATAAAATTTTTAAAATAACTAAGAAAGGTCAGACATGGCAGCTCACACCTGTAATCCTAGCACTTTGGGAGGCTGAGGCAGGAGAATTGCTTGAGCCCAGGAAATGGAGACCAGCCTAAACAACACAATGAGACCTCGTCTCCAAAAAAAAAAAAAATTTTAAATTCATAAAATTAGCCAGGTGTAGTAGTCTCAGCTACTTGGGAGGCTGAAACAGGTTACCTGAGCCACTGCGCTTCAGCCTGGGTGACAGAGTGAGAATCCCCCAACTCAAAAAAGTAAAAAATAACTAAGGAGTCATGTAATCCCAGTGCTTGGGAGACAGAGGCAGGAGGATTACTTGAGGCCAGGAGTTCAAGACCAGTGTGGGCAGCATAGTAAGAACCAGTCTCTACAAAAAAAAAAAAAAAGAATAAATTTTAAAAATTTGGATGCTAGTACACCCCCTCACATATACACTCAATGGGTATTTTTTTCAGTTTTTTTTTTTTTTTTTAGATGGAATCTCACTCTGTCGCCCAGACTGGAGTGCAGTGGCCGCTCCCGGCCACCGCAGCTGGCTCCGGCGA
>NW_007026373.1:898250-928486 GCF_000164805.1 Carlito syrichta | reverse complement strand
CCTCCCAAAGGTACGGGATTACAGGCTGAGCCACCAAGCCCGGCTTTTTTTCAGTATTTTTAAAAATAATTTTAATAGTATATAAATTCTTTTAAATAAACATGGTTTTATGACTAGATAAAAGAAAAGGATAAGCATATTTTAATTAAGTATATTTTCAAACTATCTACACTTGGCCCTCTTATTAACATTTAAGGTTTCAATTTTGTGGCTAACAAGAACAGCACAAGAAACAACTGCTATAGACTCATTAAAGCCACCTTTTAAATGTTTTAAGGAAACAGCACATAAAACATTCATTCAAACAAAAAGTCTACCCCACCAGATGCTTCCTATAAAGAAAAACCTTATTCTATTACTCAGCTACCAATAAAATATTTATAGAGGTTGCTTAGAATGCCCACATTGTACATAATGCTAAAATTCTTAGCAAAACTTGAAAGAATATTGTCCTATTTATAGGTAAAGCAGTTAAAAATATATATATGGGAAAGGCAAATATGCCTGCAGAAAGTCACAGCAAACACCAGACAGGCCTAAGTGAATAAAATGAAACACAAGTACCATCTTTTTTACATTGGCCAGTTCAATTCTCTGCTTAATATCACTTCCCTCACAAAGTTTCCTCTGATTAGTCCCGCCAGCCTGAACTGGGGACCCTTCTGAATGGTTCCACACACCCTCTACTTTATCACAGCAATGATCACACTGCATTGTACCAACTAGTTGCTTGCCTTTCTACCCACCCCATCTCTCAGGATGGGGAACCAAATCTATACATTCTAGTTTGAAACACAAGAAAGTTAATAAACAGTCAATGGCTGGCTGGATAGATGGATAGACACATTTAAGAATTTATTTAAGGCAGGGTGATGCAACAAGAACACTATAAACTCCAGAGTCAGACAGTTAAATCCTCCATTGTTGTTTTGCTTTGGTTTGATTTTCAACCATCACTTGGAATACAACTCCCTGCCACAGCCACAAAGTGCAATATCATGTGGCCCCTGCCCACCTCTCCAGCCTCATCAGGTATCATCTCCCTGTTCACAATGTTCCAACCTCACCGGCCTCCTTTCGGGTTCTCAAATAAGCCAATCCCTTGTCTGCCTGCGAAGCTTTCTGCAGCATTGCCAAGATGGCTCGGTCTCATTCCTTCCCTCTCATCTCAAATGTCACCGCCAGAAAGAGGTCTTTCCCAACTACCCAATCTTAAGTGGGCCCACCCAATCCCTAGCACCCCAAACAAGTCATTCTAACACACAGCCCTTATTTCTTTGCTAGAATTTTTCAAAATCTGTATTCACCTTATCTATTAACATGTTTAATACATGAATATAATCCACTTAATCTGTCATAGCTGTTTTTTACGAGGTTTTGGCAAGTATATAGAACACAGTAGACACCCAACCCACATTTGTTAAATGAATGAATAAATATAATCCAGACCACCTTACTAGCTGTGTGACTTTACCAAAGGTCAGTTTTTCCTGTGTGCCTCAGTTTGTCTATAAACATGGGATTATAAGACTATCTCTCTCATAGTACAAGGAAGAAAAGAAGTTAATTAGAATGTTTAGTATAGTGCCTAGCACAGTATAAGAATTCAAAACATGTTTTTCTCATGTGTACTTCTCCCTTTAAGAGAAACAACTTACAGGAAAAAAGAAAAAAGAAACTTCAGTAGGAAAAACTGAAAACAGTTTACAATATAGTAAGAATAAGTACCCCAAAATATAAAACCCACCAAATATGACTTAGAAACATAATGTTCAAAAGTAACCTAATGTAAGGGCTGTATTTGCCACATTCCAGCCCTTGGAACCCAAGTGTTATTGTGGAACTACAGCCATCTGAAATGGGAAACATCCCCACATGATTATGGGGTGGTGGTTTCTGAAACCAGAGAGGGGCCCCAGCTCAGCAGCGGAAAGAATTTTGCAGGAGCGTAGTCATCCTGGCTTCTTCCTACTCCCACCCCTTTAAAAGCCTTGCCAGACCTAAAATTCCATCTAAAAGGAAAGGAAAACAAAACCAACAACATAAAAAAGAATCAGGGCAACTATTCAGCCCCACCTCAACTGAAATCTAAGCAAGGTGCCTAACTCCATCAGTTGCAAGGGTCTGCAAGGGCCTGACCTCCTAAGCTGACACTCACTCTACCAGATCAGCTTTTTACCCAAGACAGAAGAGCTCTGGTGTTAGCAGAAACAGAGTAAACTCCCAGTGCTGATGATACTTGTGAGTTGTGCAACCTTGGGAAAATTATTTAACATGTTGAACCACTGTTGGCTCATCTACAAAATGAAAATAAAATCAATTACCTCAAAGGGGTGTTATGACAACTAAATGAGCTAAAGCACCTGACAGAGTGCCCTTAGCAAGCAGTATACATGAGATAGCTTTAAAAATGAATTCATTTCTCACTTAGACCCACTATACACAAATCTTTGGACCACCATGAATTTATTTATCCTCTTTGAAATTACAAAAATTGTTAGGCCTCACCTAAACATAATAAAAACCATGAGCTATTGCTGCCCAAAGTTCCCCTCTAGTAAACAATACTGAATGTAAGAGAATTCCGCCAACAGTCCCTAAGTGAGGTAGTAAAATGAGGACGCTGCTTTGGAATTCGTTTCTATTTTTTCCTCTTTCATTGTCAAAGTCCTTCTCATGAAATTAGTTTCTGATGCCAATACTCTCTCTGGTGTCTTCAAATCGTCAAGAAAACTGTTACTAGGCAAATATTAACAAACAATACTGATAACATAAAAGAATTTTAAAACCGAAACCCAAACACCATTTGGAATATAGCTACCTTATAAAATCATTCTTTTCATATTCTTTTCAGCCTTTGCTCATGAATATGCATTTTTGTAAAATAATGTGAGTTTGTATATTCAATTGCTTTTATGTAATATATACTAAGTATTTTTCATGTTGTTGCAGAATTACACATAATTATCACTTAAAATGACTGCACTACATTCCACTGAACTGATTCATAGTCAGTCATGTAACCATTCCTTTACTGTGCATCTACGAATTTAGTGTGTTCAGTGGAACGTGTATAAGCTTTACAATCAGAAAGGCCAACTTTGAACTTTGTCTTCTTTCAGCTTCTCAGTCACTCAACCTCAAGGGCAAGTCATTTAATATCTCCAATCTCAGCTTCCTCATCTATGAAATGCCCTCAACACAAGCTTATTGCAAGCAGTCAAAGAGATAACAATTATAAAATATAATTTCCCCTCTTCTCAGTTTTTCACAATTATACACAATGTGGCAACAAACACCTTCATCAATAGAGCTATTTCCTTACACTGGGTTGTTTCCTTAGGATAAATCTCCCCAAAATGGATTATTGGGCTCAAGAGTAATTTTATTTTTATGATTATCAAAATATCTTTCCAAATAGCCTTCAAAAAGATTATAAAAATGTACACTGCCCAGCCCGCCATCTGGTCAGGTTTGTGGAAGGCACAGCCAGGACACACAGAGGTATGGGGACTCAGAGCATTCAATGTAGCAGGCCATCCTACGACACAGATGAACCCTGGACTCAACCGTCAGTAGCTATTCCCACCAGCCATGAGCCCAACTTGATTCCTAATGCTCAGCTCTGCAAAAGACATTGCTGCCGTCAGGCCAAACGTTGTAGAGAGACCAGCTGCAGCACTCAGTCAGCTTCAGATCTGGTCCTCAACTACCTTCACCCAGCTGCAGCCCACACAGTCATTGCTCTGCTACCTTTCTAAGCAATCACCCTTGTTCTCCAGATCATAAGCCTCACCTTCCTCTCATTACTGCCTGCTCTTCTATGTCTCTGGCCCTGCATGCCCCCACCCTCATTACAAGCATTCTCCTTCTAGGTATGCTGTCACCAGCCACTTGGTTAATAGTAGCCTCAATACATCCCATTTGCTGAACACTTGGTATACCAGGCGCTGTCCTAGCATGTTATTTAAACCTCACCATAAGCCTGTGAGATAAAGGTTATTTTTTCCCATTTTACAGATAAAGTAACCAAAATTTAGAGATTTAGTATCTCATACAAGGTCACATTCAATCAACAAGCATTTATTAAGTGCCTACCCTCTGGTCAGGTTCAGTGTTAAGTACTAGACACAAAAGAGATACATGTTAAGTAAGCACATAAAGAAAGACAAATACAAACAGTCATAAGATTCAAGGTAGGAAAGACAGGGTGCTGAGTGCTTGCTATGAGAGAGACTCATGAGGAAAGGGCGTTAGGCACTCTCTAACAAGGTCACACATTAAAGTTGAGGCATGAAGGGTCAGAGGTCTGCCATTCAAGGGAAGAGAGAAAAGGTGTCCAAGCAGATGAAAGAGTATGCACGAAGGCCCTAACAAGGAATACGCTGGGTGTGATTGAGGAAGAACAGCCTCTACAGCTAGAGCAATGTACAAGGGGACAGACAGGCAGCAGCCAATCACATAGGGCAGAACCTCTTGGGCCACAGCAAGGTTAGGGATTTTATTCAAAGGTCAAAGAGACATCACAGAAGAATCGGCAGAAACTGAATAGTGTTGGGGCAGAACCTAAGGACAGTGGCTGTAGCATACACAGTCTTCAGACGAGAGCAAACCCTAGCATTCCACCCTCTATGTGCCAGGCATCATGCTAGCTGCTCCCCATGCCACAGCTCATGACCTCTCCAACTGAGAGACAGGACGAGATCTACTGTATGCATGAGACTCTGAAAGCCACAAGTCAGTCAGTGGCAGAGCCAGACCTAAAACCTAGCTCTCGTCATTCTCAAGTCCATGTTGTATCCACACACCACGGTGCTTCTGAAAGTTCCAGGGCAGAGTAAGTAGGAAATGACAAAGGGTGAGGGAGCTATCCTCTAGCAATAAGTAACTAACAACATAGATATTACACAATAAATTTAAAGATGCAATCATCCTAGCCAAACTCTGGATAAAACACTCAAATCTGATCAACTGACTATTTGGTCAAAGTTGACCATATAGGAATAAGGGGCTCAGTACAAGAATGCCAGCATCTCGGGGCAGGCAGGTATAAGACAAGAACAGCAAAGGATAAAGACAAAAAGAGACTTGGGTATGGGCAGGATACAGACAACTGTTTCATCCATGTCTGACTAAGAATTTTCCCACTTCCTTAGAAAGGAAGCCACTAGAAATAAATCCTATTCCATAATATCTATTGTTTGTTGCACATAAACTATATATATATATTTTGAGTTGGAGTCTCATTCTGTCGCCCAGACACACTCACAGCCACTGCAGCCTCAACTTGCTGGGCTCAGGTGATCCTTCCACCTCAGCCTTCCAAGTAGCTGGAAGTACAAGCGTGTACCACTATATCTGGCTAATTTTTAAAAATTTGTTGTAATGGTGATTCAGGCCTGTAATCCTAGCACTTAAAGAGGCTGAGGCAAGAGGACTGCTTGAGCCCAGGAGTTTGAGACCATCCAGGACAACATAGCGAGACCTCAACTCTAAAAAAAAAAAACCAAAAACTTAACCGGGCATGGTGGTACGTGCCTGTAGTCTCTACTGCTCAGGAGGCTGAGGCAGGAGGTTCACCTGTGCCCAGGGGGTCAAGGCTGCAGACACCCCTAATCATATCACTGCACTCCATATATATATATGTATATATATAAAGATACCTAGATTGAATATGCTGTACCAGATTCTGGGTCCCCCCCCAATTCACCCAAAAAAAATTTTTTTAAGAGCAAGAGAGAGATTCTAGTGCCCAGAACAAGTCATAGGAGGTAAGTACAGGCCTTCAGATGACACCGCTTCAATTAGGCCTCCTCCAGCTCCTACTGCATTACCATCTAGAAAGGACCAATAAGATAGGCTCCCACTGAAGGCCAAACTGATTTACCTACTTCCTACCATAAGGTCTGCCATACAGATGATTACAACCTCAGCTAAAAACGATATTAGACAATGTATCACCAGTTTAAAGAACCAAAAGAAGATATGTTGTTTTCACATGTCAGAGTGAGTACTTACACAGAACAGGCAAATGAAGTAGAAAGGACTTCTTGTGCCAGAAACCTGGGTTCAAAGCCTGAGTAAGTCCCTACCCGCTCTGGGCTTCAGAGTCCCCAAGTGTCAAAGGAAGGGACTGGATGACATAGCTCCTGGAGCTCCTCCTGCTCTGAGATTCCCGACTCCATTCTAAACATCTCTCAACTCCACGCCCTCAGCTCCACATTGCTCCCTTCAGACCCACACACCACAGCAGCCCTGTAACTTACCACCTCACCACCAGCCTTGCTCCCCTCCAAACTCTTCTCCTCATAGTCACCAGCCTGGGCAAACTTTTGAAAGCATAATTCTGGTCATTTCCCTCCCCAGATTTCCCTCCCCAGATGAAGGTTCCCTTTCATCTTCAGGACAAAAATTAAACAAAACAGTGTAACCTTCAAGGACCTGCAAAAGCTGACACCTGCCTGCTTCAATGGTCTCATTTCTCTCAGTGCCCCTCACACAGCCTTCTTCCAGCCAAAAAGAACTTAACAGTTCCCTGAACTCATCATGCCCTGTCATGCCTCTCTCTACCTCTGCACATGAGAGTTCTTGTGCCTGGGATACTTTCCCAGCCCTTTCCACTTGGCCAGTCTCCACTTGTCCCTGATGATCCAACTCAGGCTACACATCCAGAAAGGCTTCCCTGAACCCCTCAGTTGGTTCAGAGCCCCTCCTCTATGGCCCACACACCCTGTACTCCCCTCTATTCCTGCATTATATTTTCCTATTTATCTTCCCAATGAGACTGTGAGCCTCCTGACAGGGAGACTTACCTGGTCTTAATCCATTGCATATTTCTTAGCCCCTGGCAAAGAGTCTGGTACAGTGACATGTATTTAAAAATGTTTATTGAATGAATGAGCTCTAAGCAAAACTAGAAGGTGGCCTATTTCTTGCTAGACTCCTGCTAAATGCAACTCCTGATGGTCAGGTATCAATCAACTAAGACTAGAGTAAGGGGAATCATGAGTTTCCCCTTTAAGTCAAAAGTATCCCAACTCCTTCCTTAATATGCATGCTGACTCTAAAATTAGCTTTAGATGCCAAGAGCATTTCCTACAAGCATCCCAAGGAAAGTTCAGATTCCCACTACAGAGAGATCATTTAGCAGCTCAGGCCAAATGAAAAATTCGAGTGACTTATAAAGACCTGAAAGGGAGACACTGAGAACAGTGTGGCCATTTCAATTTCAGCTGCAGAATTTGCTCTTGAAAATGCTACAATAAAAAATATTAATGCCATAAAAACCTAACAGCAGCCAAAGGACCATAGTCATAAAGAAAAATACATAAATCCTAAAACATGTTGGCATAGAAGGTTCTTCCTCATCTTCAAGAATAACAGGATTTAGGTCATCAAGAACATGTCTGAGCAAGAAAAACTTGAATCACATGGCAGAGTAGAAAAAAATAACAACAATTAGAACAATAACAGTACAAAGGAGAAATACATGGAACACACAGAATGTACTCTGTGCTGGGTATATATGCTTCACATACATTCATTCATTCAGTTCTCCTAACAGCCCTATGATATATGTACTAGCATGCCCATTTTAAAAATGAGAAAAGTGCAGAGAGGTTAAGTGAGTGGCCCAAGGGCACTCAGCAAAATTAGACAAATAGGCAGTCTGGCCCCAGAAGCCATGGTGCTTAAGAAATACAGACTACCTCTGAGAACAGCTTTGCCACATCACATTCCTAGGCCTCAGTTTCTCCTACATATAATAAAGAGGGTTGGATTCAATTCTAAGGATCCTTCCAGTTCAACAGGCAGACCAAAGATGTGAAACCAACACTCTAATATTCTGTGATATTTTCCCATCTAGAAATAAAATTTAAAACTGTGCTCTTCAAAAAAGAAATATCTTGCAGAGCCACTTTAATAAAGTAGTGTATACAAACAGCTTAGTACTTAAAGTGCCCAGCTCAGAGCAAGGGCTCAATAAACAGTAGCTATTATTACTCTTATGATAAAACAGGAACAACCATTTAATAGTGGAGCATATTTTAATTATACACAATGTGGAATAATCAAGTCTCATTCGTTTGAGGCCCCAGACCCCACAGCATAGATCGAGTTGTACAGCTAAAATTATAACAACTCAAAGCTCAGAAATTACTTGTTTCCATTAGAGATCTGACAAGTCATTTCTTCAATTGGTCACTGGTGGTTTGCACATAACTATTAGCAGTAATGAGTATTCTAAATTAAATCCAGAGACAGCACCACTCCATTCTGCAAAGACAACTGGGGAGAGAGAAGCATAATTGTGGAACGTCCTTCTCTCTGTGTCCTCCATCTTCTCTGATAAATATCTCTGGTGTATTGCATAGTATGGATTTCATTTGCTTACAAATGAAGAAGAGTCTAATTCGTCCCATGATAAATGAGAGCACTGAACAGGTAACTTGTTAAAGAGAATTGGAATTGGGAAAATAATCTTATTTTCCTGTTACTTGACAACAAACCCCCTTCACTAACAAATGAAAGACACAATGCTGGAAGACATTAAGTATCAAAGCCAAATCTATCACCAAGCAATCCATTCTCAGACTATTACTACAAAGTACTGGGTACAGGCTACTCACATTTCATTCAACAGCAACAAAGATAAAGTCTGCAAAATTCAAAGGTAGGCACAACACAGTGGAAAGAATAATGGCTTTGGAAGTCTTAAAAACCTGGATTTAAAATCCAGCTCTGACACTTATATTACTATATGAACCATAAACAAGTCTGTTCGTGTGTGTGTGTGTGTGTGTGTGTGTGTGTGTGTGTGTGTGTGTGTGTGTGTGTTTTGAGTTAAAGTCTCACTCTTGTCGCCCAGGCTGGAATGCAGTAGCATCCTCACAGTCACCACAACCTCGACCTGCTGGGCTCAGGCGATTCTTCCACCTCAGCCTTCCAAGTAGCTGGAACTACAGGTGTGTGCCACCACACCCAGCTAATTTTTGTATTTATTGTAGAGACGAAGCCTCGCCGAGTTGCCCAGACTGGTTTCAAAACCCTGGGCTCAGGCAATCCTCTCGCCTCTGCCTCCCAAAGTGCTAGGATTACAGGCGTAAGCGACTGCGACTGGCTGTCCTAGTCTTAAAATTCCTTATCTGTAAAACGGGAATTAATACAAAATGCCTTAAGAGTTGTGGAAAGGATTAAATGGGGACCATAAATAACATGACTTACATTAATATTAAGGCCCTTGACAAATGTTAGCACCCCTCAGCTGTGCAATATAGTAACAACCTCACCTTTAAGACACCAGAAATACACCAAACTCTACAAGGTTGAAAATTATTGATCCCATTAGAACCCATAACTGGCCCTTGTATAAAAGGGCTGACTGCATGAGTATGTAACAGTCTCACAAAAAATGCCCACAAGACACGGCATCCTCATACCTCTGGCATTACTCAACTTAGACAGTTATCAAGAAACACAGCTCTCTCCTAGGTCTGGCTGGACAGCAGCACATTTGTTAGGGAAAATAATTTGGTATCTCCACTTACATTTTCAAAGTCCTTCATGTTCCGCGCTCTGGTGGGAGACACTGTTTCTTCTGACACACTTGGAAGCACTATTAAAAGGTAAAATAGACATAGGAGAATGTCATAGCATGCAAATTACACAATGTTACTATTAGGGAATACAGTCCAGAGAAGAAAAAACATGAACTGCTTCCATAGTATACCCTGCTGGTACTTGCTGTCTTTTGTAATTTACTGAAGCTCTAAACCATATATTTCAAATATTTACAAATTACTTAAATTAACCCCAATGTAACAAAGTGTGTATCAGAGGACAAACTCAGAAAATGCATCAGGCATTTGGCAAAACAGACTGTTCTGATATGTACTTCTTTATTTCATAAAATTATTTTGCTGAAAATAATATCATCTTCACATGTCAGCAATTAAAACAAAGCACGTCTAACTTTGACAGCAGAGATTGGCAAACTTTTTCTTAAAACACCAGACAATAAATATTTTAGGCTTTGCAGGCCATACACAAAGCCTAAACAAATCTGTCACAACTATTCAAATTATCTGTTGTAGCACAAAAACAGCCACAGACAATTCATAAACAAATAAAGGTGCTGTGTCCCAATAAAAGCTTATTTTCAAAAGCTGACAGTGGGCCGGAAATCGCCAACTTTGCTTTAGAATGAGTAAAGATTTTGCCAATATCCAAATCTCTCCACAGCTTCTTCAACTCAAAAAACTTTATTACAAACCTACTCTGTGCCAAGCACCATCCTGGGTGCTGAGGAAACAATGGGGAATGAGATACTGCACCCAAGAAGTTCCCAATCCAGTGGGCAAGACAGAGATGTAAACTAACTGTTATATCATGCTGTGCAAAGTCCTTGGAATTTTGTAGGTGTTAAGTAAATGTGTGCTGGGTAATGAATAAATTCACGCTTCCAACAAATATGCACTAAGAGCCTACTTTCTGCTAGGCCCCTTTCTGGATACGGAAACATTAGGAAACCAAACAAGTGAAGCTGATATTCTAGAAGGAGGAAACAGACAATAAACAAAATAAGACAATTGCATAATATGTGATCAATGCTATGGAGAAAAATAAAGTGAATAAGAATAGGAAATACCAGGGGTGGGTAAGGATTGCAATTTTAAGTAAGGAGACTAAGGAAGGTCTCATGGAGAAGGAGACATCTGGGCAGACTTGAGAAGGAACGAGTTACCTACAGAAAGGACACTCCAGATTCAGAGAGAAGTGGGAGCCTGGGGTGGGAGCATGCCTAGTGGGTCTGCGGAGTAGTCAAGAGGCCAATGGGCTGGAGAACCACACAAAAAGGGACAGTAGGAGAGGAGGTAAGAAAGTTTTTGGGGAACAGATTGTACATGGTTTTGTAGGTTCTGAGGAGCCCCTGAAAGATTCTGAGCTAAGGAGGAATATGATCCGACTTAGATTTCTACAGGCTCCCTCTGGCTGCCTTGCTGAGAACAGGCCGTAAAGGTTTAGGTAAGAAACAAGGAAACCAGTCAGGAGAACACTGGGACAATGCAGGTCCAAGATCACAGTGGTTTGGACCAGGATGGTAGGAACTGGTCTGACTCTGGATAATTTAAAAGTTGCCAACAAGAATAAATGAGACGACATGAAGTAAAATACATAATGTTCCAAGAGGAAAACACACCTTAGCCGGGGTAGAGCCAAAAATGGTGGTGAACTTTGAGCTGAATCTGAAGAGGCAGCAGGCAGCCACCAGACTGATGAGAGGGACAAAAGGAAGGAGAAACAGCCCAGGCAAAGGCACAGAGGTGGGAGTGGGCATGGTGTTCAGAAAGCACTCAACAGAAAAGAGGCTCAGGAATAGGCAGGGCAGACTGTGAAAAGCCCTGTGCACCAAAGGGCGCACAGGTTAGTTTTCCTGTTCCTCAGATGAACCATGCTGTCACCTGTGTCTGGGATGCTCATCCTCTCCTTTTTCCTTACCTAGTCCCATCCATTTCAAGTCTGTCTAAAGTCCGTTTCTTGGGAAATTTGCCTGACCTACCTTCTCCACAGCAGGGTAAATCTCCCTCTAATCTCCTCACACAGCACCTTTTATTTCTTCATTCCTGACACTGATCACATAATTTATCATAATAATTTTTTGTTTAATTGTCTGTTTTCTCAGTTTGATAGTAACCTCATTCAAGGCTGAATCCCAGCACTTAGCCCAAAGCCTGGCACGAAGATTTATGCTACCAGCTGAATTAAGAAGGAGGCCTATCAATTTTCTGCTTCTAACCACCTGTGGGTAGGAAGAGTAGAAATCAGCTTGTTGGATTTTATGTTTAAAGTAAAGGTTAACAGATTCCTAAGGAAAATCTGAGGGTGGCCTGTAAGTTAAGGTATTCTCCAGAAATAAACCTTAGGACACTTATCCCATGTGCTCCAAAAAGTCTTTCTTTTGCATACATATCATCACTTTAAAGAAGAGGGAAAAAAAGTCTCTACCAAAATATCTCTAAGATTTTTCAACAAGACAAATTATTAGCACTACCCACAGAACCACTTTCCTCAGAAATGAATTCACTTTCCTCAGAAATAAATTTTGAAGAATGCTTAGCAAGACCCAAACTGCAAGTCTCCTCATGATCCTGCTTACACATAACACAGTGCTTATTTACTCAGTGCTGTCTCCTGTGGTCTAACCAGCTATTTGTCTCCAAAGGGCAGGCCCGTGTAGGAATGCTGTGCCTCAGCTGGCAAATGGGATCCAGCAGCCTGCTAGAAGGCCTTGGCACACTAAAGTCCAGATGGTAGCTCTCCTGGGCCTCTAGCCACTCAGCAGCGGAGACCAACAGAACCCCTGGGCCTGGCCTGGTCAGCAATGCAATGTCCAGCCTCCATGCAGTTGTTCAGTTCAGCAAATGCTGGCTCAATCCTTAAGGCCTGGGTAGTAAGAAATAAAACTCATGAAGTATAGCCTGAGGACATCAATTCCTTTAATCCAGGTTTTATGAAAGGAGTGGAAAGCAAAGCAACACACACGTAAGACACAGAGCACATAGGCTCTGCGCCCTGGAGACATGAAAGCCAAGTTCCAAGCCTCAAGGCATCACACTCTAGTGTCCACTTCCCTTATTTTCACTCATGAGAATGCCCGGCTTTGTGTACTTACCACCACTTCCCAAGCCAGCAATGGGGGTGACACCATCCAGGTCATCTGGTATACTGGGAACAAGGCCACTAGGAGAGAACACACAGGATAAGAGATGAGCTAGTATTTGAACAACAGAGACCGTTAAAACTGCTTGGACTACGCATGACAGTCATCAGGCCACGGCCGGGATGGACAGACACCCATGCTAAGCTACCTGGGAGGCATAAATCGCAGCAGTTAAGAACTCAGGCTTTGGACTAAGTTCTGGCTTTAGAATGGAGTTATAGCTCCAACAACTGGTAGCTGAGTGACCTTAAGCAAGGTCACCCATTCATTCATTCACACATCAAAGTTCTGTGTGCCAACCACAAGCTCCTTATGTTTCTGAACCTCCTCATCTGTTACATGGGAATACCATGCTCTATCTGTAAAAATTAATCAGTAATTATAGGCCTGATGCAGTGGCTCATGCCTTTAACCCTAGTGCTTTGGGAGGCCAAGGAATGAGGATGGCTTGAGGATAGGAGTTCGAGATAAGTCTAGACAACATAGCAAGAACTCATCTCTAAAAAAAAATTTTTTTTTAATTAGTTGGGCATGGTGGTGAACACCTGTAATCCTAGCTACTCGGGGGCTGAAGCAGGAGGATTGCTTGAGCCCAGGAGTTAGAGGCTGTAGTAAGCTATGATCATGCCATTGTATCCATTGTATGCCATTGGTGACACAGTAAGACACTGTCTCTAAAAATAAATAAATAAATAAATAAATAAAATTAGTTCATGTATATAAATACTTAGCACATAGTAAGTGCTCTATAAATGACACCTATTGTTTATTATTATCATTACTAATATGCCTATCACAACTTCTGGAAATCAGGTACCAATCTGATGCTTTAAGAATGTCAAACAAAAATGCAAAATTCGTTAATCCAAGAAGTTATTCTGGTTGAATTATATAACTAGATTCAATGAGTATCTGGAGACACTGAAAAGAAACTAAACCATAATAGGAGGTGTGGTTTGACACAAAAGACACTACACTGGATCTGTTCTAAGATCTGCCACGTACGTCTCCAGTCCTCACTTTCTTCAGCTGTAAAAAGAAAACAGCAGCTACCTCATAGAGTAATTGGCAATTAAACAAGATAGAGCAAGGGACCTGGCATATTGTGGGTACTCTATAAATAGGAGTAAAGTATCATTAACTTGAAACATAAAGTGCTTTACAATTTATTAAAGGAACTGCCCAATTCCCTGAGGGTCCATGCATTTTTTTCAAAGGAAGGCTCCAAGGTCCAAACAATTTCAGTGTCCTAGCCAGAGTCAAATGGCAGTTTAGTAGAGAGTCAAGTCCAGATTCAGAAACCAGGCTTTTTATGTATAACCTCCACTAAAGCTTCCCTATCCCAAGCTGCAAACTAGGAGTTGATGGACGCTCAGCTTGACTTCTTGGCAGTTTGTTCTTTCCATGCCTCTAAATCCAAATTAATTCTGCTCCTGAGACAATTTTACCTGATTACCAAACTCTGGGGTTGGAAGGGTACCTTTAAGATCAAGAATGGGAAAAAACTGGAAATATCATTCCAGTATCAGAAAAATGATCACATTAAATGTGTCTGCTATAAAGATAAAATGAAAAAGTTTAAGCAGTATATGTCCTCAATTATGAAAAAAATACATACAGTATATATACACTAAAGTCACCTCAAATCCCTTTTGAAACTAAGTGGACTATAGACACATAACAAGACAAAGGAAATATACTGAAATATTTAAAACCATCATTTACAGGGAAATGATGATCTATAATTTTCAATTTCCTCCAATAAGCATCATTAAAAAGATAATTTTCTAAACTGAATTTTGAAAGTTAAAATCAAGTTCAGCCACTGTCATCTTTTGTAGAAGGTGGCTCAAAAGCCCGAGGTCACACACACACACAGCAGGTTATTGGCCAAGCTTAACCTAGGATCTGGGTCTACATTCTCAATCTGGGGTTCTCTCCACCACAGTCATTAAATTAACTCCCACTGGCTGAAATAGCCCATCAGTAACTCCAGGCAAGATCAATCACAGCTGAAAACTACCTGGCAGGCAAAGTCAAAGATTTTGGTTTTAGACAAGCTTCCAACAGGCAAACACTGAAGTTTTTAAAATGACATTTGACAACCCAACTCCTAGATGAAACCGCTATGTCCAGTTGGGCTTTACCAACCCATTTTTAAAATGCTATGAATGTCTGTCATTTGCAACCCCCAGTCAGTTCCAACCAGACTCACCCCCAGGTAGAGCTCTCTTCCCATTCTGATTTGTCCTCATGAAGTCCCACTAGAAACAAAACCAATGTAATCAAGAGAGGGCTCAGATATGATTTTATCATTGTATAGATGGAAAGACTGAGACCCAGAAAGGGGTAGGAACTTATTTGCTCAAAATCACAAAGGGTTAGTAGCAAAACCGAGACCAAAATCCAAGTTCCCAGTGCCCTTGCCACTCATTACCTGTGCGTGGACCTCCCAAAGCTCCTATATGAATGTGACACATAGTGGAATGCCAGTTTCTTCACATGCAAATTAAAGCATAATCATAAGAAAATTTCCCTCATGGGCACCCATGCTGCATGGGCACCATGCTCAGGTCAGGCAGCCTCCCATTTAATCCTCACCACGGCCCTTTTGTAGTAGGTGTTACTTTTTAAACACTGCCAATGTTTTAAAATGAGGAAACAGAGGCCCAGAAAAATGAATAAGCTAAAAGCCCAAGCTGGCCTGACTTCAAATCCCACGCTCTGCCCTCTACACCACCCTGGTACCCCTAATGCCTTCATAAAGGGGGTGGTGGGGTGAGGACCAAATGGACCACCAAGGCAGAGGGTTTCCAGCACTCAGCACAGGATGTAGCCATCGCAGTTGCTGTTTGTTGACTATTTGTTGAATGAATGAATGAATGAATGAATGGACATCCACCTGAGCTACACCACCTTATCTCCATCCAAAATGAGCAATCTCTTTCTCTGCCTATACATAACAGCAACAATTGTCCATTCACATCACAAGACCCAACAAGTTCTAAGCGTTTCATTAACAAAATGTCATGAGAGTTGTGGACAGAACAAGACATCACATTGAGAAAACAATCACACCAGCAAGCACACTTTTGCCTTTCAGCAATTTTTTTTCATTCTGTCATTTATTAGTAATTAGAGGAGAAATACATAAATACAAAAAATACAGACAAGCCTAAAGTTCTCCTTGACTACGCCTCATTCCCATTCTTAATCACTGTTGTCAAAAACACCTGCAGCCCTCCAGACCTTTTTCTATGTATTGACATAGAGACACAGTTTTAATTTTGTGGCTTAAAAATAATACAAATGCCATCAAACTGTACGTATTGTTCTGCAATATCTTTCTTCTACTTAGTATGTCCTAAAGATGTTTTCATGACAGTACAAACAGATTGTCTCAACGTTTTTAACTCCTACAAAGCATCTTATAGTAGTGTTGTTCAGACATTATTGACTATGATCCACAGAAGGAATATATCACCCTTAATCTTTGAAATGTTTGCTATTCCATTCTACTTTTCAAAATCCTGGCTGCAGCCTACTAAATTGAACCTTATGAGCTACCAATGGGCCACAGTCTGAAAGACACTTTTGAAAGGATGTGGATTTACCACTTCTCCTACTTCAATTTGTTTCCAAGTTTTTCCTTTACAAGCAATGTCATATGAATATCCTTATACAGGTCTAATTGTACACGTGTATGAGAATTTCTCTAGAATAGATGATAAGAAGTGGAATTCCTGGGTCAAAGCATATGCACATTCTTAAAAAGGGCAAAGTGGGCTGGGCGGGGTGGCTCACACCTGTAATCCCAGCTCTTTAGGGAAGTAGAGGTGAGAGGACCGCCTGCACCCAGGGGTTTGAGACCAGCCTGGGCAACTTAGCAAGACCTCATCTATATAATAAATCAAAATATTAGCCAGGCACGGTGGTGCGTGGCTATGGTTCCAGCTACTCGGAAGGCTGAAGAGGAAGAATCACCTGAGTGCAGCAGGTGGAGGCTGTGGTATAAACAAGCAGGCAGAGAACCAAATAAAAAGCACAATCCCATTCACAATAGCCACCAAAAAAAAAAAAAAAAGAAATATCTCAGCATCTTCCTAAACAGAGAAGTCAAAGACCTTTACAAAGAAAACCACAAAACACTGCTCAAAGAAATCCAAGAAGACACAAACGAAAAAATATTCCATACTCATGGATAGGAAGAATCAGCATTGTTAAGCTATCCATCCCACCCAAGGCAATCTACAGATTCAACCCAATACCCATTAAATTACCAACATCATTCTTCTCAGACCTGGAAATGACAATACAGAAATGCATATGAAAACATAAACAACCACGAATAGCTAAAACGATCCTCAGCAAAGGAAATAAAGCAGGAGGTTTCACACTTCCAGGCTATAAACTTTGCTGTAAGGCTACAAAAATCAAAACAGCTTGGTATTGGTACAAGAATAGGCATATGGACCAATGGAACAGGATAGAGATTCCAGAAGCAAAACCTCAATTTCTCAACCAGCTCATCTTCAACAAAGCCTCCACCAACAACCACTGGGGAAAGGAGAACCTATTCAGTAAAAGGTGCTGGGAAAACTGGCTGACCACATGCAGAAGAGTGAAACAGGACCCCTACCTATCCCCATACACAAAAATCAAACTATAAGAACCTTATGTAAAACCTCAAATTATAAGAACCTTAGAAAATGCAGGAAACACCCTTAAGGAAATTGAAACTGGCAACCAATTCCTGATCAAAAACCAAAGTGCCCATGCCATAAGAGATAAGATAGACAAGTGGGACCTCATCAAACTGAAAAACTTCTGCAAAGCAAAAGAAACCATCAAGAGAGCAGGAGACAGGCCACATACTGGAAAAAAGACAGGCCACATACAGTTGCCAACTGTATATCTGACAAAGACCTAACATCCAGGATCTACAACCAGCTCAAACGTGCCAAAATGAAAAAAACAAACAGTCCTATTAAAAAGCGGGCAAAAGACATGAATAAACACTTCTCTAAAGAAGATATACAGGCAGCCAATAGACACATGAAAAAGAGCTCAGCCTCACTAAACATCAGAGACATGCAAATCAAAACCACACTGAGATACCACCTAACCCCAATAAGAACGGCCATCACAAATAAAACAAACAACAGATGCTGGTGAGGATGCGGAGAAAAGGAATGCTTCTATTCTGTTAGTGGGAATGCAAACTAGTGCAATCTCTTTAGAAAACAGTGTGGTGATTTCTAAAAGAACTAGACATTGACCTTCCATATGACCTAGCAATCCCCCTACTGGGAACATACCTGGAGGAACTCAAATCATTCTACAAAAAAAGATACCTGCACAAACATGTTTATTGCAGCACTATTCACAATGCAAAAACATGGAACCAACCGTGCTACCCACCAAAACTGGGCAGGAGAAAAAAAAATATGGTACATATACACTATGGAAAATTTCACAGCCATAAAGAAGGACAAATATATAGACTTCGCAGCAACTTGAATGGATTTAGAGTCTATCATACTCAGTGATCTATCACAGAAACAAAGAACAGAGTAACACATGTTCTCACTCATATGAACATTTACCACAATATTATAAGAAAGGGATTGGCAGAAGTGGGATACTGCTGGGGTGGGCATGGGAGGGAGACACAACATCAATAAGGGTACCTGATCTCAAACCAGGCAAAGTGAGGACCAAAGGGAGGCCCAAACTTTACCTGTACGATGACCACTTGTATACCTAATCCTGAATTGTGCCCTACATCTTTAAAATAAAATTAAAAAAAAAATTAAAAAAAAAATAAATTTTTAAAAAGGTTAAGATGGTAAATTTTATGTTGTATGTATATTACCACAATACAAAAATGATTTTTTTAAAGGAATGAAGTACTGAGACATGTTACTCATTAATGAACCTCACAAAAGACTACATATTCTAAGAGCCCATTCATATAAAACATCCAAATCTGTAAAGACAAAAAGTAGATTGTGGTTGCCCAGAGCTGAGGTGAGGGAAGTGGAGGAATGGGAAGTGACTGCCAGTGGGCACAGGGTTTCTTCTTTGGATATTGAAAATGTTCTAGGCCAGGCACAGTGGCTCACATAGGAGGCTAAAGCGGGAGGATCGCTTTAGCCCAGGAGTTCAAGACCAGCCTGGGCAACACAAAAATCAAAAATTAGCCACACATGGTAACACATGCCTGCACTTCCAGTTACTTGGGAGGCTGAGGTGAAAGGATCCACCTGAGCCCAGAAAGTCAAGGCTGTGGTAAGCCATAATCGTGCTACTGCACTCCAGCCTGGGTGACAGAATAAGGCCCTGACCCAAAAACAGAAAAAGGTCTAAAATTAGATTATGGTAATGGTTGTACAACTCTGCAAATAAACTAAAAATCATGACTTTAAATTGGTGAGCTTCATGGCACGTAAATTATATCTCAATGAAGTTGTTAAAAAATACACACAGGACATTTTTAATATTAAAATAGATAACATAAAATTGTGTTCTAGAAATAGTGTGCCAGTTGACACTCTGTGTGCTTTTTCACAGTAATTAGAATCAACATTTCACTACTAAATATGTAGTCTATACCTAGATGGTATATAAACAGAAACTGAACAGAATTGATTCACTCAACAAATATTTGTTGAGCCTCTACTATGGTTTTACATGATAAATGGTTCTAGACACTAAAGATACAACAAGAACAAACAAGATGTGCTCCCCACCCTCATCCTCACTGATGATGGGGAGCACTCTCCTCAAACCTCACAATCTATGGTACCCCCATCCAAGGTCAGCCCTCCTACACTATCAAGCCTTCGCCGGAAATTTCATTCTACCATGCTCTTTCCCGACCTCATTCTACAAAAGTCCACGAAGGTGCTCTGCCCAAGGAAGTACAAACTGTGCCTACAGGAAACATCTCTTTTTGGTCTGCTTCTAACCAGATAGCATGCAATTAATGGTCATGTGCTAGAGGAAACCATGGATGAATAAGTCTGGGCCTAGGCCTTGGGAAGCTCACAAATGGGGAGAAGCGAACTCTTAGGCAGAAAAACAAAGAGAGTAACCCAGGGTTGTGGGCACAGAGGATTCTGTCCAGGACCCCAGGTATCATGGCAACAGTATAACAAAACTAGCTAGCATTTAATGCTCTCCCCAGCAGGTGCCAATTACTTAACATATACAATCTCATCTCATCTATACAGCCACCCAATAACATAGATATCATCATAGAGGAGAAACTGGAGCTCAGAAGGTTTAAACGGATTACTCAAAGCAACACCTCTAATAAGGATTCACACCCACTCATCCTGACTACAAAGTCCAGGTTTTTCCTTAGAGGCTAGGCACAATGGCTCACACCCATAGTCCCACCTACTCAGGAGGCTGAGGCAGGAGGATTACTTGAGCTTAGGACTTCAAGGTTGCAGTGAGCTATGTAAAATCCTTCCAGAATCCTCTCAGAACTGGTTCAGAGAACTAGAAGGAAGACAGGACAGGGTACTGAGAGTCAGTAAGCTTGGATTTCAATCCTGACTCAATCATGTACTTTTTGTGATCCCAGACTGGTCACTTCACCACTCTGAGCCTCAGTGTCCTCTGTGAAAAAGGAAATAACATCGTCATCTCAAAGGATCATTGCTTAATCTGTGATTTAACAGTCACTGAGCCCCTATTATGTGCCAGATACCAGGTGAAGAACTGGGCTTACGCAAATGAACAAAATGCTGTCTCTGCTCTCAAATGGGTCGCAGTCTAATCTGGGAGACAGATCAGTTAACAGCCAACACTTTCACTGTCCACTAAAGGAGGCGTCAGTACGTGTACTTATTAAGCACTTGAAATGTGCTTAGTCCAAATTGAGAAGTGCTGTAAATGTAAAATTCATATTGGATTTCAAAGACTCGGCAAGATAAAAAAGAATGTAAAACAGCTCATTAATAATTTTTCTACTGATCACAAATTAGAATGATAATATATAGAAATATTAGGTTAAATAAAATAGATTATTAATTTCACCTGTTTCTTTTGACTTTTTTTAATGTAGCTACTAGAAAACTTTAAATGACATATATGGCTTGCATTGTATTCCTATTGGACAGTGCTGGTCAATAAAATTCAGTAAGGTCAATAAGGCCTGAGTCAGGGTCAGTGACAGATGAGGGTGACTAGAAGAGCGGAGGACCCAGGCGGGGATGAGGAGTGTCAGTGAAGGCTTTTTGGCAAGGACATCTAAATAAAAACACGAAAAACAGCAGGCATTAATAAGGCCAAGGCGGGGAAGGAAGAGCGATCTAGGCAGCAGGAACAGAAAGTGCACAGGTTCAGCGGTAAGAAAGAACAAGGTAAGCTCATTCACTACAAGAGTTTGGCAGCCTGGCACAGAGTGAAGGGCATGGGGAGGAAACCAGGTTGGGAGAATAGGGAGAGGAAGTTAGAGAGGTAGACAATTATGAAGGACCTTGGAAGCCATATTAAAGAACTTCATCCTGGGTCAGGCTAGGTGGCTCATTCTGTAATCCCGACACTTTGGGAGGCTGAGGTGAGTGGATTGCCTGAGCCCACAGGTTCGAGACCAGCCCAGGCTACTTGACGAGACCTTATCTCTACAATAAATCAAAAAATAAGCCGGGCACAGTAGTAGCTCTGGCTACGTGGAAGGCTGAGTCAAAAGTATTGCTGGAGTCCAGCAGGTGGATGCTTGAATGGTCATGAGCGGGCCACTGCACTCCAGCCTGGGCAACGGAGTGAGACTCAAACTCAAAACAAAAAACTTCATCCTGAGGATGATGAGGAGTCACAGAGGGTCTAAAGCAGGAGAGTAAGAGATTAGCTACCCAGAATGAATGCAATATCTAGGTAGGCAGACAAAGGAGACAAGAAAAGGAGAGTATTTGCTGATTTGTTGAGTGAGTTCTCTGGACCAGACACTGGGTTAAACCCACTTAGACACATTTTAGTCCCTATGCCAAGCCTAGGCTATATACCAACCCATTCTGCAGGTGATAAAAACTAAGGCTCACAAAGGGTGAGTGACTCTAGCCCAAGGTCACAGGGTTGCAGAGTGGCAGAACTAGGATTGAAATTCAGCTAAGTCTGGATCTCCAAAGTCTGTATGTTTAGCCAAACATCACAGAAATGAGATGAGCCATCTGAGAGAACAATGGACTTTTTCTTAATAGCAATCCAAAGCATTAAAAGTAAAAAGCAGCAAACTATGAAGATCAGAATTACATTTTTAAAAGAGTTTCAAACAGTATGTACAGGACTACTAGAAGTGTGAAGGAAGCCAGGATAAGCCAGGTGAGAAGTCATACCTCAATGTACTAGAGCGGTAGAAGATGAATTGAAAGGGAAAGATGAAGTATCACAAGATCCAGTTAGGCCGTGAGCATGCCACTGCCCTCTAGTCTGGGCAACAATGAGTGAGACTCTGACTCAAAAAATAATAATAAAAATTTTAAAAATAAAAATAATGGCAACACAGGATCATTTTTTTTAGCACTGATATGTGCCAGGCACTACACTTGCCAAGCTAATTGCTGGACAGACATCATCTCTTTTAATCCACACCCGAACTCTGTTGAGTGGATATTACCACTAGCCTAACTTACGTATGGAAAAGCAGGATAAGTCACTTTACCAAGGTCACACTGTTAGTCAATTTACAGGGCTGGATTTGAATCAAATTCTGTCCAACTCCAGCCAAGGCATTGCCATTGCCTCCGTCCTGGGTGACCACTACGTGAAAAGAAATATCTGGACATACAGACTTACATTCTCCGTAGTTTGGAAAGCAAACCCCAAACCAGAATGAACAAGTGCCCTCAAGGTCCCAGTCCCCCAACAAGCCCCTACTAATGGAATACTCCACGTGGTCCCACCCTCGACCCAGTCTTTGAGAAAACCCCTTACCTGTCCCTCACGCCCTGTTCAAAGTGTGTCCCGAAATGCTAGAGGCGAATGTGGTGCAGGTCGGGACTCCCAGGCCTCCACACTCGGGGTCAGCTGGTAGGAAACCCAGAAATCCTCCCTGAACCAACCCACCCACTGTCCCTAGCCAGACACCCCCAAATACCCTCAGGGGTAAACCCTGAGGCCGCGTTGGGACAAACCCGCATTAAAGGAAACCCCGGCCCGGTTACCGCGACCCCCAACGCCCGGGCCGCACCTGCAGCCGCTGAGCGTCCCGGGGAGGGTGACGTCCTCTTCCAACACCGAGGCCATCACGGACACAGAGACAGTGGCAGCGTTGGTGCCTGTGGCGGCGGCGCCACAGGGTCCCCCCGCGGTAGCGACCCGCCGGGCTCCGCAGGTCCCCGCCCCCTCCAACCCAGCTCTTGTTCTCTGGCGGCGCCGCTGGAATTCAAACCGCAGCCGCCGCCATCTTTCCCGGCGCTTTTTCCTACGTAAACGAGGCGGGGTCACCGAGGCACGCAGAGTGAAGCCGACCTGCCGAGGGCCAGAGACCGGGCAGGGAAGCGGGGGCGCAGGCGCCATCTTAACTAAGGGCATAATCGTCCGTGCTTGGGCGAAAAAGACTCAAGAAATAGAGGCCGGCTGCCATATTTTGTGATGACACTCATGCCGAAGCCAGGGCGGGCGCCATTTTTGTTGAGGGCGAAAGCCGGACCTGGTCAGTTCATTTAAGCGGGAGATGAGCATGAACACGGCCCCTTAGGGACCCTCACAGTTACTAACCCAGTGTTTGCTTTTCTAGAATTATAACTTCCAAACCCTGGGATTTGTGAATCCACAAGCCTTACGCCTCGAGTTGAAACTCGAGTACTATCTCACTTGAGAAAAATCGGACGTACAGAATGTCAACGAAAGCAGTAGTTTGCAGACTTAAGTTTGAAGCAAATAACTCAATCCCTATGAGCCAAATGGTCAGCTCCACTACCACTCCTATCCCTCACCTAGCGATCCTTCATTATCGTTAGGACT
This sequence comes from Carlito syrichta, assembly GCF_000164805.1. Classification (NCBI taxonomy): domain Eukaryota; kingdom Metazoa; phylum Chordata; class Mammalia; order Primates; family Tarsiidae; genus Carlito; species Carlito syrichta. Next base: position 904,788 of record NW_007026373.1, on the reverse strand, counting down.
CAAATGCTCCTGCCATGAGAAAAGTGAGAAACTCAGAAACATTCTGAGAAATGAATCTCCCAAAGGAATACATTACAAGTCTGTCAACTGGAGCCAGATCTGCAGCTCATGCAACTAAATGAGGACTTTCTTCATAGCTCTGGCTGCCTTTCTTAAAAGCACATAGCAATCACCTAACACTTAGCTAATTGGACAGGGTTTAAGCAGTGAAATCCACCTCCCCTTCCTCATCTCGGTGTTGCTCCTTCCTCTTCCTTAGTGCCTCCTTTCCCCCTTCGGCCTCGATTTCCCCATTCTTCAATTAAGTAATTAATCACTTTCCAAAAGAAGCCTTCCCTAGTCCTCTTATGTAAATCAAGTCACTACATGTATTCTTAGCAACCAGTAATATTCCTTTATAGCACTTACGTTTTGCAATTATATGTATCTCTGCTTTTTAATTTCTTCTTGCACTAGACTGGAAGCTCCATGAGGGCAGTGACTGTGTCCTGAATTGCTCACTGCTATATCCTCAACACATAGCACTGTGCCTGCCACCCAGCAGGTATTTGAAAATATATGTTAAAGGAATGAATGATTCAATCAATGAATCAATCTGGAAAATGAGGGCTAATATCTATTCTGCAAGGTTTTTGTGAGAATGACCTGAGATACTTTTAGGATCTCAGTCAATAGTAATTCCACATATATCCCATATTCATATTCTCTCTCTCTCTCCCTCCCCCACCCCCACATTTAATGAGGTCTACAAAGTGCCTGTCCCTCTTCCTTTTCCAGTTCATGAACAACTTTCAGAACTAGAAATAAGATAGCCTGAAAGAGAGAGAGGGGGCTTGGCACACCAGGTGCACTGCCCCCAGGGAAAGGCCAGCCCTTGCCAGTAAGTTCCACCCATGAGATGAGGTGTCCCAAAGCAGGGAAGCTGGGGTGTCAGGATTCCCACCCTGGCTCTGCCACCAACTCTGTGATCTTTGGTAGACCACTTCTCCCTGGGCCTCAGTTTCTACAACTGTTAAATAAAAGCACTGGACTTCTCAGGACATTACAGCTTTCAGATCTGTGATTTCTCTGTGCTCATTTCAAAGCGACTTACATACATCCAACTGTCTTCTGCAGAGGGTGACTGAGTTACAAATCATCAGTTACCAAATAAAGGAACTAACTTCCCATCCAGCTAATGAAAGCTCTTTAGAAAAGAAACAAGGAAGAAGACTTACACATTTTAAGCTTGTCTTATATATCACTTGTTCCAGACTTATCACATGTACCGCTTCATTTCACCCTCACAACAACATTTTGGGAAATGTGCTACTATTATACCCATTTCACTTACAGTTGAGAAGATTGAGGTTGCAAAACGTAAAAAGAACCTACTCAAGCTCTCACTGATGAACTTGGAATTGAGGCCAGGTCCCTCTGAACTCCAGCACCCTAATTGTTTTAGGAAGCCTGTCATTCCCATTCTTTTTTTCTTTTTTTTGGTCTTATTTCCGCATTTTTTTTGGTTGTTTGTCTGTTTGTTTGTTTTTGAGTCAGGATGAAGTGCAGTGGCATGATCATGGCTCATTACAGCTTTACCTCACAAGCTTAGGCAATCCTTCTGCCTCAGCCTTCCAAGTAACTGGGACTACAGACACATGGCCCTACACCCCACTGGTTTTTTAAAAAATTTTTTGTGGAGTCAAGGTCTCACTATGTTGCCCAAGCTGATCTCAGACTCCTGGGTTCCAGAAATCCTCTTGCCTCAGCCTCCCATAGTTCTGGGATTATAAGCGTGAGTCACTGCACCTGGCCTTTATTTCCACTTTAAAATTTAGTAGGAAGAGATAACGTCTACAACATCCAGACAACGGTATTTAAGTGATGTGTTTACCAGACTCTACGCCTTGGGCAACTGTTTAGGTGGCTTAGAGGTGAATCTGAGTGTGGGCTGTATGATTACAGGATTGGAAGTTTGGGCACTTAGATTCTATTAATAACTCTGGAAACTCCTCCAAATTTATCCTGTGATGTTTCCTTACTGCACCTAGACCATCCCATGTGTAAAACTGGGGAGACAATGCTGAGCTTATATGGTTGCATTATCTAATGAGATACTTCGGACACTATCAAGAAGAAAGAGCTTGTGAAGAGTTCTCGTTATGATGAATTCACTGCCTTATTCAGCCTGACCGTGTTCCTGGACCTGGAAATTGAAAATAGAATCAATTGCAGAAAGAAAAGCCTGTTTGGGAAGTTGGTTTTCCTGCTATTCTAGTGGTTACACGGTCAGAGATGGAGGCCTTTGCCCTGTCTCTCTCTCACCATGGTCTTTCTTTCTGCCAAGCCTGGAGGTGATGTCACCGCCACCAGCTGTTTGGGCTATCTGGAGCCATCTCCTTGACAACAGCCGCCCAGCCACAAAGCTGTCATTATTATTTCCTTGGACAAGGTCATATCGAATGACTGGGAGGAAGTAGCTTGCAGTCAGATGTTTTTCATTTAAAATCTTAAAGTTTTAGCATCTCAAGACACTTGAACGGCTATTACTGACAGAAAGAATAAGTTTCTGTAGGATCAGGACATGTACATTGCTACTTTGCACTATTCCATGTTGTCCTTGTGACACTGTGAAGTGAACTGGGATGACTGCACTGAGCTCACACAAGGAAACCAAAGGCTCAAAGAGGGGGAGAGATTCACCAAAGGTCACTCTGCTTCCTTTCCTTAGCTTTTTCACTCAGAAATAATTTCAGACCTAAAAAAAGGTTGCAAAAACAATACAAAGAATTCCTCATATAGCCTTCACCCAGCTGCCAAAAATGTTAACCTCTTACATAACCATAGCATAATTGTCAAAAATTAAAAAGTACTTTGATACAATCTGATTTGCTACAGATTTTATTTACATTTAATCCATTTTCTCATTAATTCCCTTTTGCTGGTCCAGGATCCAATATAGTATTCCCCAGTGCATTCACTTGTTACATCTTTTGACCCTCCTCCAGTCTCTGATAGTTCTGACTTTGTTTTTCATGATAATGACACTTCTAAAAGTTCTTGCCAGTTACGTGGTAGACTGTTCCTCAGTTTGTGTGGTATTTCCTCATTATTAAATTCAGGTTATGTACTTCTGACAAAAATACCACAAAAGTGTTGTTGTTCCTTTCGTAGCATGCATATCAAGAGGCACATGATGAATATGTCTCATTAATAGGTGGTGTTAACTCAGATTTCTTGGCTAAGGTGATATCTGCCAAGTCTCTACAGTAAAATTGCTGTTTTTCCTTTTGCTGTTGATAAGAATCTGGTGGGAAGATATTTGAGATCATGTATCCAGTTTTTATACTTTCATCAATTTATCTACTGATAATGCTTACCCAAAACAGTTATTAATTACAGTGGTATTTGCCAAGTGATAATTTTCTACTTTCATTAGTCCTTCTATTGCACTAGTTGGAATTCTGCTGTAAAGAAGAGCTTTCTCTTCCATTTATTCACCTATTCAATTGTTTATTTATATCATTTTGGACTCATGGATATTTGCTTTATTTTATGTGTTATAGTTCATTGCTATCATTATTTGTGCACAAATTGTCCTATATTTGGCCAAGCTGTCCTTCTAATACATGGCAATGCCAAGATTCAAGTTTAGGTCTGTCTGGTCCCAAGGTCAGCAGTATTTATGGCACACCAATCAGCCCCCTTGCTCCCAAGAATGCTTCTTAACCAACCCCCAACATCAGTCATCCTTGTGAGGGGACAGTTTTCAACTAATATCCACTGTCTTCTCCATAGCATGCTGGCTTATCAAACAGTAATGCCTTCAGGCCCAACATGTAGCCCAAGGCTGTGTATGTAGTAGATGCTCAATGCCAGTTTGTCAAGCTAACTCCAAGTCCTGACTTTTTATCAAGAAGGGAAAGAGAATGAGAAATGCCCTGTATCAGGGGAATCGAATGTAGATTATTGGACTAGAGGGCAACACACATCAACATGATATAATGTTGATACCAACCTGCCAACTTAACTTTCTTTTCTACTTATTTTTATTTCTATATATTTTTTGCAGACAGGGTCTTGCTCTGTCACCCAGGCTGGGATGCAGTAGTGCAATTATAACTCACTGCAGCCTCGAACTCTGTGTTCAAGGGATCCTCCTGCCTCAACTTCCTGAGTAGCTGGGAGGCAAATTTTATTATTTTTATTTTTATTTATTTACTATTTTTTTTTTTTTAGAGATAGGAGCCTTACTGTGTTATCTAGGCTGGTCTCAAACTCATAGACTCAAGTGATCTTCCTGACTCAGCCACCCAAAATGCTGGGATTACAGGTTTGAGCCACCATGTCTGGCCTCAATTCAATTCAACTTTCTAGGCCTATTTTCTGTATTTTTTGTTTCTTTGTTTGTTTTTGTTTTTGTTTTGAGTCAGAATCTCGCTGCATTGTCCAGGTTGGAGTGCAGTGGCACACTCACAGCTACCGCAGCCTTGACCTGCTGGGCTCAGGTGATCCTTCTGCCTCAGCCTTCCAAGTAGCTGGAACTACATGTGTGTTCCACCACACCCAGCTAATTTTTTGATTTACTGTAGAGCAAGGTCTCGCCAAGTTTCCCAAGCTAGTCTTGAACTCCTGAGCTCAGGTAATCCTCTTGCCTCTGCCTCTGGCTCCCAAAGTGCTGGGATTACAGGTGTGAGCCACCATGCCTGGCCTCTATTTTCTTATCTGTATGCTGAGTATATTAGAGTACAACAGTGAGGTCTCTTCAGCTCTGATGTTCCATGAATAACTAAAATTAGCTAGCCAGGCTCAGTGTTTCAGCCCGTAATCCCGCGCCTTTGTGAGGTTGAGGTGAGTGGATTGCCTGAGCCCGCGGGTTTGAGACCCGCCTGGGCAACTTGGCGAGACCTCCTCTCTACAATAAATAAAAAAATCAGCCGGGTGTGGTAGCACATGCCTGTAATTCCGGCTACTCGGAAGGCTGAGGCGGAAGGATCACCGGAGCCCAGCAGGTCGAGGCTGCAGTGGCCAGGAGCGGCCACTGCACTCCAGTCTGGGCAACAGAGTGAGACTCCAACTCAAAAAACAAAGCAAACAAAAATAAATAAATAAGATAAAATAAAATAAAATTAGCATCATATATTTACGCTCTTTCTATTTGTCAGGCATTGCGTTGAATACCTTCTAATTCTCACAATAATCTTATGAAAGAAGAACTGAGTATGTTTCAATTTTATAGCTGACAAAACTCTCTTCAGCAAAAAGAAGGAATTACCATTGAAGGGCATCAGAGTATGCCATCCCAAAATATGCCGTTTTGGGATAAGGATTAATTTGAGCTCAAGGCAGTTGAAACCTAACAGATGCAGAAAGAATTATCTGCCTTTTCTTCTTCTACTTTAAAGCAGGACATAGATTTTCCTTTGTGAAGGTGTCCCCATTCCCTGTCATCCATTAGTTTCCCCCTATATTCCCAGTCACATCCCATGATTTCTTATCCCTTGAAGCTCAAACCCCCTTCTTTTTGTTAAAATGATATAAAAACCCTTGAGCCTAACCGCTTATTTGAATTTAATTTTTTTTATCCTGTGCACATAACTTTTAATAAAAATTGCAGGCCTTTTCTCCTGTTAATCTGTCTTTTGTTCATTTAATTCACAGACCCCAGCTACTGAACCTAAGAGGTGTCAGGTCCCTTCTGACATCATACGAGCTGCTAAGTGGTGGAGCAGGGATTTGAACCCAGATTTTATTCTAAAGTCCATGCTCCTAACCACTAAGCCATAATGCCTTTCACTGAATTATTGGAATCCTTGTCCTCAAGAAGCTGCTAAATATACATACATAATATAAAACAAGGTAAAACACCTAAATACTTTGTTTATATGAGGAAAATAACAGTATGATTCTAGGGATACACAGAAAAGGAATTGAGTTATTCTGATCAAAGGGTTGGGGGAAAGTGTTTATAAGGGAGTTCTGTGCCCCGCAAAGGTAGGATGGAAACCTACCAATAGTGCACTAGCGCCTTGCTTTTTAGGGCCTGCAAAGAGAAAATTCCCTACTTGATGCAACTACTTACAAAGCTCAAGTCACATCCTTCATTCCTTGATTGCCGCTCACAACAGCCCTGAGACAAGTTCATTGTCATTCTTTTATGATGAGGAAGCTGAGGCTCAGAGACAAATCAATTTTTCCAAAGTCACACAGCTAACTAGTGACAGAGAAAGTTGGACTTCAATTTTCTGATTCACAAAAGCTGGCACTCCTGAGCTTTTTGAAACTTATAGAAGATTGCCTAGGCACGGTGGCTCACACCTGTAATGCCAGCACTTTAAGAGGCTGAGGTGAGAGGATCACTGGAGCCCAGAAGTTTGAGGTCAGCCTAGGTAAAATGGTGAGACCTCATCTGCACAAAAAATTAGCTAGGCTGGGACATCTGTTGTCCCGGCTACTCTAGAGGTTGAGGTGGGAGGATTGTCAGAGTCCAGGAGGTTAAGGCAGTGGGAGTCATCGCCATGCCACTGCGCTGCAACCTGGATGACAGAGTGAGATCCCA